>NC_086445.1:312878067-313178067 GCF_028390025.1 Pseudophryne corroboree
TACGATGTTGGTAACCGGGAATTACTGGCTATTAAATGGGCTTTCGAGGAGTTGGAGGCATTGGCTTGAGGGAGCAACACATACCATTTCAGTTTTGACTGATCACAAAAATCTTCAGTACATCGAATCAGCTAAACGGCTGAATGCCCGGCAGGCTCGTTGGGCTTTATTTTTTACTCGTTTCAAGTTCATTATCACCTTCAGGCCAGGTTCCAAGAATACCAAGGCGGATGCCCTATCACGCAGTTTTCTTCCAGTTCATGATAACAGTCCTGTTACTCCCATACTTCCGTCTTCAGTCATTCGGGCAGGCCTCACACAAGATTTATTTACCCAGTTAAAGCAGCTTCAACATCAAGCTCCTGGAAATACTCCTGCTGGTCGTCTTTATGTCCCTGAGTTTTTGAGAGCAACTGTTTTGACTGAGTTTCATGATAGCAAAGTTGCTGGGCATCCGGGGATCTCTAAGACTTTGGAATTAGTCTCCCGCTCAGTATGGTGGCCTGGTCTTTCTAAAGACATTAAGGAGTTTGTTTTTTCTTGTCAGGTCTGTGCACAGCATAAAGTTCCCCGTTCCTTGCCTATCGGGCAACTTATGCCCTTGAATGTTCCTCTCAGGCCATGGTCTCATATTTCCATGGATTTTGTGGTAGACCTCCCTCTGTCAGCCGGATGCCGAGTCATATGGGTAGTAGTGGACCGTTTTAGCAAGATGGCCCATTTCATTGCTCTTCCCCGACTGCCATCTGCCCAGGGATTGGCAGTTTTGTTCCTCCGTCATGTTTTCAGACTCCATGGGTTACCTACTGATATTGTTTCTGATCGGGGTCCACAATTCATTGCACAATTTTGGAAGTCTTTTTGTGCCTCATTAAAGATGAAATTGTCTTTGACGTCTGGCTACCATCCCCAATCCAACGGGCAGACTGAGCGAGTTAATCAATCATTAAAACAGTATTTGCGTTTGTACTCAGCCAAACTCCAAAATGATTGGTCTGAGTTTCTTCCTTTGGCGGAGTTTGCTTACAACAATTCCTGTCATTCCTCCACCAATGTGTCTCCATTCTTTACAGTTTTTGGTTTTCACCCCAGAGCTAATTCCTTTTTTCAACATTCCTCTGTCTCCTCGATAACCTTAACCTCTCATCTCAGACTGATTTGGAGAAAAGTGCACCTTGCTCTCAGAAAAGCGGCATTTCGGGAGAAAAATTTTTCTGACAGGCTCCGGCGGCCTTGCACTTTTAAGGTAGGAGATAGGGTATGGTTGTCGACTCGCAACATTAAAATTCGACAAACCTCAGCCAGATTGGGTCCCAAATTTATTGGACCATTTCATATTATTAAAAAAATCAATCCAGTTGCTTTCCGGTTACGTTTACCAAGAGCTCTCCGGATCGGAAATACGTTCCATTGCTCTTTGTTGAAACCATACGTTTCTTCCAGTAGATTTCCTCGAAAGATCTCTCAGGGGAAATCACCAGTAGATGTACAGGGTCATCAGGAGTTCTTGGTGGAGAAGGTTCTTGATTCCAAGTTGTCCCGGGGTCGGCTTTATTTTCTGGTACACTGGAGAGGTTATGGTCCAGAAGAAAGGTCTTGGGTCCTGGATAAGGATCTCCATGCCCCGAGGCTCAAGAGGGCATTTTTTCGAGAATTTCCTCGGAAACCTGGCTTTAGGGGTTCCTTGACCCCTCCTCAAGGGGGGGGTACTGTTAGGCGCCGAGGGTCCGCTCGTCAGTGCGGCCCGGCGCCTAGCAACCAGGGACGCCGTACGCGGACAGCCGCCGGCTCCCTGGCAACGCTAGACGCCGGGCGCACGGAGCCGCACAGACCCTAGCAACGGGGACGCCACTGTCGGACCGCGTTCCCCGTTGCTGGGTCCAAAGTTAATTACCACACTTGTTCCTGGCCGTGCAGTATGGCAGCTGCACGGCATGTTTGTAATTAGCCCTGTCTGGCACCTGATTGGAGGGCTTCCATTTAAAGGCACTCTCAGGACTTCTCACAGACGCCGGTTATAGCTTCCTGTTTGCTGTATCTGTTGCAGAGAGTGTTTCCAGTCCTGCTCTTTCCGGTCGTTCCTGTCCTCAGTGGTCCAGTACTCGGAAGTTGTCATCTGTTCCTGGAGTCCTGACCGAGCACCTTTAACATCCTGTGGTGTTCGTGAGTCGCGGCGTAGCCGTGTGTTGCGGCTTGACCGCTTACTATTTATTATTTGTTATATTGAGTCTCGGAGCTTTTGCGGAGGATTCCGCTCCCACAAATCCACTCTGGTATCCAGCGGTGGTGGGTAGGAGTAACGGATTAGTGGATTTTGGTTGTCCTTTTCCCTGGCGGTTTGTCCGCACATACTTCTGGTTTAAGTTTAGTTAGCTTGTAGCCCCTGGCCTGGTTGTTTAGTCAGAGGGCCCCTTGTTATCACCCTGTCTCGGATTTCCCTTTGTCTCCCATTAAGACCTGAGGGGGCATCGGAGTTGGGCAGACATAATCCGCCCTTCAAACGCGGCTGCCATGGGCTCAAGCAACCATAGTCTCGCAGGGGATTTCTGATAACACGGGCGAGACAACGGAGTTAGGGCGCCAGGGGTTACTAGGCTTTCCTGCTGCCGTAACCAGCATTCCCTTCCAGTACTCTGGCCTTTGTCATAAGATCTCCTCTGGTCAGAAGTACTGGAATCATAACAGGATGCTTACCTGCATGTTCCCATTTATCCTCTTCACCAGGCTTATCTGAGATTCGCGGTTCAGCATTGCCATTACCAGTTCCAGACATTGCCTTTCGGTCTATCCACAGCGCCAAGGGTATTCACCAAGGTGATGGCGGAGATGATGGTCCTCCTTCGTCAAAAAGGAGTCAATGTAATTCCTTATCTGGACGATCTCCTGATAAAGGAGAGATCCAGGGAGCAGTTGCTACAGAACATCACACTCTCCCTGTCCATACTCCAACAACACGGTTGGATCATAAATTTTCCTAAGTCTCAGTTAGAACCGACGACAAGATTCTTTTCTCGGGATGATTCTGGACACACAAGTTCAGAGAGTATTTCTTCCCGTGGAAAAGGCTCTGGAAATCCAGAAAATAGTAAAACAGATATTGAAACCATCAAGTGTGTCGATCCATCAGTGCATTCGGTTTTTGGGGAAAATGGTGGAGGCCTACGAGGCCATACAGTTTGGCAGGTCCCATGCCAGAGTATTCCAGTGGGACCTGTTGGACAAGTGGTCGGGATCCCACCTACACATGCCCTGAAAGATAGTCCTGTCGTCAAAAGCCAGGATTTCACTCCTGTGGTGGCTACACAGTTCACACCTACTAGAGGGACGCAGGTTCGAGATTCAGGACTGGGTCCTGGTAACCACGGACGCAAGTCTCCAAGGCTGGGGAGCTGTCACTCAGGGGGAAAGCTTCCAAGGAAAATGGTCAAGTCAAGAAGCCTGCCTTCACATAAACGTGCTGGAATTGAGAGCCATTTACAACGGCCTTCAACAAGCGGTACATCGTCTTCAAGATCATCCCGTGCAGATCCAGTCGGACAGTGTAACAGCAGTCGCGTACATAAACAGGCAGGGTGGAATGAAAAGCAGAGCGGCAATGGCAGAGGTGACGAAGATCCTCCTCTGGGCAGAAAGACATGTAAAGGCTGGGAAGCAGACGTCCTCAGCAGACACGGCCTCCACCAAGAAGTCTTCGCAGAGGTGACAAGTCTTTGGGGAGTTCCTCAAGTAGACGTGATGGCATCTCGTCTCAACAAGAAGCTTCAGAAATATTGTTCCAGGTCGAGAGACCGTCAAGCAATAGCAGTGGATGCTCTAGTGACCCAGTGGGTATTGCGGTCAGTGTATGTCTTCCCTCCGCTTCCGCTGATCCCCCAAAGTTCTCAGGATCATAAGAACAAGGGTTCGAGCAATCTTCATTGCCCCAGACTGGCCAAGGAGGGCTTGGTACCCAGATCTTCACGAGCTGCTCATAAAAGATCCTCGGCCTCTTCCTCTTCGCGAGGACCTGCTACAGCAGGGGCCGTGCATGTATCAAGACTTACCGCGGCTACGTTTGACGGCATGGCTGTTGAGAGCCGGATCCTAGTCCGAAAGGTTATTCCAAAGGAAGTCATTCCCATACTTATTCAGGCCAGGAAAGGAGTAACGTCGAAACATTACCACCGTATTTGGAGAAAATATGTGTCTTGGTGTAAATCCAAGAAGGCTCTTACGGAAGAGTTTCAGTTGGGACGTTTTTACATTTTCTGCAGGCTGGTGTGGAGGCGGGCCTTCGATTGGGATCAATCGAGGTCCAGATTTCGGCCTTGTCAATTTTCTTCCAACAACAATTGGCCGCTCTTCCAGAGGTTCAGACCTTTGTGAAAGGGGTTCTGCACATCCAGCCTCCATTTGTGCCTCCAGTGGCACCATGGGACCTTAATGTGGTGTTGCAATTCCTTCAATCGGATTGGTTTGAGCCTCTACAAGAGATAGATTTGAAGTTTCTCACTTGGAAAGTGGTGATGCTTTTGGCATTGGCATCCGCAAGGCGGGTGTCTGAATTTGGGGCCTGGTCTCACAAGAGCCCTTACCTGGTCTTCCATGAAGATGGGGCAGAGTTGAGAACTCGTCAACATTTTCTTCCAAAGGTGGTTTCATCTTTCCACATAAACCAACCTATTGTGGTGCCAGTAATTGCTGACACGTTCACTGAGTCAAAGTCTCTAGATGTGGTTAGAGCTTTGAAGATTTATGTCACTAGAACAGCTAGGACTCGGAAAACAGAGTCCCTGTTTTTCCTGTATGCTCCCAACAAGATTGGGTGTCCTGCTTCCAAGCAGACTATTGCGCGCTGGATCAAAGGTACGATTCAGCATGCACATTCTACGGCTGGATTGCCGTTACCGACGTCGGTTAAGGCCCATTCTACTAGGAAGGTGGGCTCATCCTGGGCGGCTGCCCGGGGGGTCTTGGCATTACAACTTTGCCGAGCAGCTACTTGGTCAGGGTCAAACACATTTGCTAAGTTCTACAAGTTTGACACCTTGGCCGATGAAGACCTCAAGTTTGGTAAATCGGTGCTGCAGGGTCATCCGCACTCTCCCACCCGTACTGGACCTTTGGTATAAACCCCATTGTCATGAAGTGGACCCCAGCATCCTCTAGGATGTATGAGAAAATAGGATTTTGATACCTACCGGTAAATCCTTTTCTCCTAGTCCGTAGAGGATGCTGGGCACCCGTCCCAGTGCGTACTTTACCTGCAGTTTTTTGTTCATTAGAATTACACATGTTGTGTTATATTAGTTTCAGCATGTTGCTGTAATTGGTTCATGCCTGTTGGCTTGTATGATGTTGAATGCCATGTTGTGCGGCATGGTTGAGGTGTGGTATGTATCTCACCACTAGTATTAAAGTAAATCCTTTCCTCGAAATGTCCGTCTCCCTGGGCACAGTTCCTATAACTGAGGTTGGAGGAGGGGCATAGAGGGAGGAGCCAGTAAACAACTATTGAAAAGTCTTGAGTGCCCATGGCTCCTGCGGAACAGTCTATACCTCATGGTCATGAAGTGGACCCCAGCATCCTCTACAGCCTAGGAGAAAATTTTATCGGTAGGTATCAAAAGCCTATTTTCTACCATTTGACATGCAAAGACATTTAACTGGTCTAATACATTGGTACATCGATACATCAATCAGAATAATACAAATTTTAATCATGCCCATTTCAATATAAAATTTGAACGTTCCTTACAGGTGGGATGACTTTTATGGGAAGTTTCCAGTAAAAGAGGCCAATTTTAATCTGTTTCCTGTTTCTGTGAGAAGTGTAATGATGTGACCTCTGAATACGGCTTTATGTGCTTCCCAGACCAAAGGGAACAGTCAGTAACATTAAGAGTAAAGTAGTCTGCGAGGGACAGCTTTATTTTATCTTTTATCTTGAAATTGTTGAATTTTTAACAGGGTCTCGTTCAAATGACAAGGAGGGCGGGATGTCGGTGTGTGAAGGAAGTCAAAAGATGCAGTAATAATAGAGTGGTCAAACCAGGAGTTGGTGATAATGGAGGACTGTGAGAGGTGTTAAGAGGCTATAGTGCAGCATAGAAACAGGTCAATCCTCAAGTAGGACTGGTGTGGTATCGCGTAGAAGTTGTAGTCTCATGATGTAGGATTGAGTGCGTGCCATACGTCGAAAAGTCCCGTTTCTCTTATGTGCTTGTTTAGTGAACGGGTTAGAGGAGTATGTTGTGCGTTAGATGGGGGGGGGGGGGGGGGGAGTTGTCAAGAGAGGAATCAAGGATGGGATTGAAGTCTTCCCCTGAAATAAGGTAACCACGTAGTTGTTTATTTAGCTCCCAAAAAAAGGCATTAAAAAGGTATCTGACCCAAGTTAGGAGCATATACATTAGCTATTGTACATTCTAGGTGGCCTGTTGTACCAGTTTGGATGATATAACGTCCTTCGGAGTCTGAGTAAACCGAACGGAGAATAAAGGGGACTCTGTTACTTTTCAAGATCGCCACCCCATTATGTTTGGATTGACTAGAGGAGTAAAAATAAGATTTTACTTACCGGTAAATCTATTTCTCGTAGTCCGTAGAGGATGCTGGGACTCCGTAAGGACCATGGGGAATAGACGGGCTCTGCAGGAGATAGGGCACTTTAAGAAAGCTTTGGACTCTGGGTGTGCACTGGCTCCTCCCTCTATGCCCCTCCTCCAGACCTCAGTTAGGGAAACTGTGCCCAGAGGAGATGGACAGTACGAGGAAGGATTTTTGTAAATCTAAGGGCGAGATCCATACCAGCCACACCAATCACACCGTATAACTTGTGATACACTACCCAGTCAACAGTATGAACAACAACATAGCCTCGGTTAAACCAATAAACTATAACATAACCCTTATGTAAGCAACAACTGTATACAAGTCTTGCAGAAGAAGTCCGCACTTGGGACGGGCGCCCAGCATCCTCTACGGACTACGAGAAATAGATTTACCGGTAAGTAAAATCTTATTTTCTCTAACGTCCTTGAGGATGCTGGGACTCCGTAAGGACCATGGGGATTATACCAAAGCTCCCAAACGGGCGGGAGAGTGCGGATGACTCTGCAGCACCGATTGAGCAACCATGAGGTCCTCCTCAGCCAGGGTATCAAACTTGTAGAACTTTGCAAAGGTGTTTGAACCCGACCAAGTAGCAGCTCGGCACAATTGCAATGCCGAGACCCCTCGGGCAGCCGCCCAAGAAGAGCCCACTTTCCTAGTGGAATGGGCCTTAACCGATTTAGGCAATGGCAAACCTGCCGTAGAATGCGCCTGCTGAATCGTACTACAGATCCAGCGAGCAATAGTCTGCTTTGAACCAGGAGCTCCAACCTTGTTGGCCGCATACAGAACAAATAGAGCTTCAGTCTTCCTGATTCTAGCCGTTTGGTCACATAAATCTTCAAAGCCCTGACCACATCCAGGGACTCGGAATCCTCCAAGTCCCGTGAAGCCACAGGCACGACAATAGGTTGGTTCACATGAAAAGATGAGACCACTTTTGGCAGAAAGTGAGGACGAGTCCTCAACTCTGCCCTATCAACGTGAAAAACCAAGTATGGGCTTTTATGTGATAAAGCCGCTAATTCTGAAACACGTCTTGCCGAAGCCAATGCCAACAACATGACCACTTTCCATGTGAGGTATTTCAACTCCACAGTTTTGAGTGGTTCAAACCAAGGTGACTTGAGGAAACGTAACACCACGTTAAGATCCCAAGGCGCCACCGGAGGCACAAAGGGAGTCTGAATATGCAGCACACCCTTCACAAAAGTCTGTACTTCAGGAAGAGAGGCTAATTCTCTTTGAAAGAAAATGGATAAGGCCGAAATTTGGACCTTTATGGACCCTAATTTTAGGCCCAAAGTCACTCCTGTTTGAAGGAAGTGAAGTAGACGGCCCAAATGGAACACCTCCGTAGGAGCAGCTCTGGCCTCACACCAAGAAACATATTTTCGCAATATACGGTGATAATGTTTTAACGTCACGTCTTTCCTAGCCTTGATCAGGGTAGGAATGATCTCCTCCGGAATCCCTTTTTCCGCTAGGATCCGGCGTTCAACCGCCATGCCGTCAAACGCAGCCGCGGTAAGTCTTGGAACAGACAGGGCCCCTGCCGCAGCAGGTCCTGCCTTAGAGGAAGAGGCCACGGATCTTCTGTGAGCAACTCTTGCAGCTCCGGATACCAAGTCCTCCGTGGCTAATCTGGAACAATGAGGATTGTTCTGACCCTGCTTATTCTTATTATTCTCAACACTTTGGGTATGAGAGGAAGAGGAGGAAACACATAGACCGATCTGAACACCCAAGGTGTCACCAGAGCGTCTACCGCTACCGCCTGAGGGTCCCTTGACCTGGCGCAATACCGCTTTAGCTTTTTGTTGAGACGGGATGCCATCACGTCTATTTGAGGCAGTCCCCACCGACCCGTGATCTGTGCGAAGACTTCTTGATGAAGTCCCCACTCTCCCAGATGCAGGTCGTGCCTGCTGAGGAAGTCCGCCTCTCAGTTGTCCACCCCCGGGGTGAACACTGCTGATAGCGCGCTTACATGGCCTTACGCCCAGCGTAGAATCCTGGTCGTTTCTGCCATGGCCACTCTGCTCCTCGTTCCGCCTTGGCGGTTTATATGAGCCACTGCCGTGACATTGTCTGACTGAATCAGAACCGGTTTTTCCCGAAGCAATTCCTCCGCTTGACGCAGGGCGTTGTATATGGCCCTCAACTCCAGGACGTTGATGTGGAGACAAGTCTCTAGATTTGACCAGAGACCTTGGAAATTTCTTCCCAGTGTGTCTGCTCCCCAGCCTCGGAGGCTTGTGTCCGTGGTCACCAGGACCCAGTCCTGAATGCCGAACCTGCGACCCTCTAGTAGGTGAGCACTGTGCAGCCACCACAGGAGAGATACCCTGGTCCTGGGAGACAGGGTGATCCTTCGATGCATTTGTAAATGGGACCCGGACCACTTGTCCAAGAGGTCCCATTGAAAAGTCCTCGCATGGAACCTGCCGAAAGGGATGGCCTCGTATGAAGCCACCATCTTCCCCAGGACCCGCGTGCAATGATGCACTGAAACCTGTTTTGGTTTTAATAGGTTCCTGACCAGGGCTTTGAGCTCCTGAACCTTTTCGACCGGAAAAAAAACCTTTTTCTGGTCTGTGTCTAGAATCAGGCCCAAAAAAGTTAGACGCGTTGTAGGGACTAGCTGGGACTTCGGTATATTGAGAATCCAGCCGTGTAACTGCAACGTCTTCATGGAAAGAGACACGCTGTCCAGCAACTTCTCCTGAGATCTCGCCTTTATGAGGAGATCGTCCAAGTATGGGATAATTGTGACCCCCTGCCTGCGTAGGAGCACCATCATTTCCGCCATTACCTTGGTGAAAATTCTCGGGGCCGTGGACAGCCCAAACGGCAACGTCTGAAATTGGTAGCGACAGTCCTGCACTGCAAATCTCAGGAACGCCTGATGAGGGGGGAATACCGGAACATGAAGGTAAGCATCCTTTATGTCCAGGGACACCATCCAATCCCCCCCCCCCCCCCTCCAGGCTTGCAATGACCGCCCTGAGTGATTCCATTTTGAACTTGAACCTCTTCAAGTACAGGTTCAGGGATTTTAGGTTTAAAATGGGTCTGACCGAACCGTCCGGTTTCGGGACCACAAACAGGGTTGAGTAATATCCCCCTCCTTGCTGGAGATAAGGAACTGTGACAATCACCTGTTGAATATACAATTTTTGGATTGCTGCCAACACTAGCTCCCTCTCTGACGGGGAAGCCGGCAGAGCCGACTTGAAAAACCGGCGAGGAGGCAAGTCTTCGAATTCCAGCCTGTATCCTTGAGAAACAATCTCTAATGCCCAGGGATCCACCTGCGAGTGAACCCAGACGTGGCTGAAAAACCGAAGACGAGCCCCCACTAGATCTGCCTCCCCCGGGAAGCCCCAGCGTCATGCGGTGGACTTTGCAGACGCAGGGGAGGACTTCTGCTCTTGGGAACTAGCTGTGTGCAGCTTCTTTCCCCTGCCTTTCCCTCTGGCAACAAAGGACGATCCCCGTACCTTTTTGTTTTTATTGAAACGAAAGGACTGCATTTGATAATGAGGTGCCTTTTTTGTATGCTGCGGGGGGACATAAGGTAAGAAATTCGACTTCCCAACCGTAGCAGTAGAGACAAGGTCCGAGAGGCCGTCTCCAAACAACTCCTCCCCTTTGTAAGGCAAGGACTCCATATGCCGCTTTGAATCGGCGTCTCCCGTCCACTGTCTGGTCCACAAGAGCCGCCTAGCAGAAATAGACATAGCATTTATTCTGGAGCTTAATAAACAAATGTCTCTCTGAGCATCTCTCATATACAATACAGCATCTCTGATATGCTCTATGGTCATTTGAATGGCATCCCTATCTAAGGTGTCAATCTCCGTAGATAAGGAATCTGCCCATGCCACAACCGCACTACAAACCCAGGCCGACGCCATAGCCGGTCTAACAATAGTACCTGAATGAGTGTAAATGTGCTTCATGGTAATTTCCTGCCTGCGATCAGCAGGATCCTTGAGGGAAGATGTATCCTGAGAAGGCAGTGCCACCTTTTTGGACAAGCGTATCAGCGCCTTATCTACTTTAGGCGAAGATTCCCATCGTATCCTATCCGTTTGTGGAAAAGGATACGCCATAAGAATCCTTTTGGGAACTTGTGGTCTCCTATCCGGAGATTCCCAAGCCTTTTCGCACAATTCACTCAGTTCAAATGAGGACGAAAAAGGTAACTTCAGGCTTTTACCCTTTATACATGTGTACCCTCGTGTCAGGGACAGGGGGTTCCTCAGTAATATGCAAAACCTCTTTAATGGCAACAATCATGTACCGAATACCTTTTGCCACCCTCGGCTGTAATTTTGCATCTTCATAGTCGACACTAGAGTCAGTATCCGTGTCGGTATCTGTGTCATCGATCTGGGATATGGTGCGCTTCTGAGACCCCGAAGGGACTGGCGCCACAGGGACAGGCATGGACTGGCTACCTGACTGATCCCTAGCTTCAGCCTTGTCTAACCTTTTATGCAATAGATTGACATTTGCATTCAAGACATTCAGCATATCCACCCATTCCGGTGTCGGTGTTGCCGACGGCGACATGACATTCAAGCACTCCCCCTCCACATTAAGCGAGCCTTCCTCGTCAAACATGTCGACACACGCGTACCGACACACTTCACACAGGGAACCTCTTTTCTGAAGACCTTATCCCCTTCAAGGCCCTTTGGAGAGACAGAGAGAGAGTATGCCAGCACACACCCCAGCGCAATGACCCTGGAGACCAACACAAATTTTTTTTCCCCCAGCCGCGCTGTATAATATGTTATCCGCCAATTATGTGCCCCCCTCTCTCTTTTAAACACCCCTTCACTGTGTGTAAGCCGGGGAGAGTCCGGAGAGCTTCCTCTTAGCGGTGCTGTGGAGAGAAAATGGCGCTGGTGAGTGCTGAGGGAGAAGCCCCGCCCCCTCGGCGGCGGGCTTCTGTCCCGCTCAAACTTATTAAAATATGGCGGGGGCTCTTTTATATACATGTACGGTGCCCACCTGTACATGTATATTGTCTTTTGCCATAATAGAGGTGTTATATTGCTGCCCAGGGCGCCCCCCCCTGCGCCCTGCAACCTTACAGTGACCGGAGTATGTGAGGTGTATGGGAGCAATGACGCACAGCTGCAGTGCTGTGCGTTACCTCAGTGAAGCTGAAGGCTTCTGCCGCCTGACGTCTTCTGACTTCGGTTCTTCTGGCTCTGTGAGGAGAACGGCGGCGCGGCTCTGGGGGTGGACGCCCAGTAAGAACCTGTGTTCACCCCCTCTGGAGCTAATGGTGTCCAGTAGCCGAGGAAGCAGAGCCTATCTTAGACAAGAAGGTCTGCCCCTCTCTCCTCAGTCCCTCGATGCAGGGAGCCTGTTGCCAGCAGTGCTCCCTGTAAAAAAGTAGGAAAAAATCCATACAAAAATGCTTCTAGGCAGAGAACTCAGGAGAGCTCTCTGCAGTGCACCCATCTTGCTCTGGGCACAGTGTAAAACTGAGGTCTGGAGGAGGGGCATAGAGGGAGGAGCCAGTGCACACCCAGAGTCCAAAGCTTTCTTAAAGTGCCCTATCTCCTGCGGAGCCCGTCTATTACCCATGGCCCTTACGGAGTCCCAGCATTCTCAAGGACGTTAGAGATATTATATATTATATTTAATGTATTTCACCCTGAAGATGCCCCCTGTAAATCTTCAGTGCACGTCTTTCTACATACACATCAGTTTAAAAGTTTTGCCACCTCTGGAACACTCAGTGTCTCACAGTTTCCTGCATTCTGCATACCGTTAGTGTCATGAAGTTGCTGTTTGGGTTTTCCAGTTGGAATCGGCTCATGGGGTCACCAAATTGGGAGCTTGATGATCTAAAACTGGGTATCCCATGTAATATTTGAAGTATTGAAATGGTTCCTACATCATACATTTTGTATATGGCTGTCCAAATGTATTTATTTTTTATTTCTGCTGCGGGGTACACTGGGCTCCACAAGGATTGGACAATGGGGTGTAGAGTAGGATCTTGATCCGAGGCACCCACAGGCTCAAAGTTTTGACTGTTCCCAGAATGCACAGCGCCGCCTCCTCTATAACCCCGCCTCCCTGCACAGGAGCTCAGTTTTGTAAGTTGGTGCTGCAGTAAGCAGGCACTTAACAGGGGGGCTGCTCCAGGCAGCCCTAAAAAGAGCTTTTTTGTGAAGAAAAAGTGAAGACTTCAAGGGCAGCAGCGGTGGTAAATGTCAAGAGACATTCACTGCTGCTGATCCAGCTCTCCCCAGCGGCGCTGTACACTCCCGAGCCCTGGTTGCCGGGTACCTACAGCGGAGGCTCCGGTTTTCTTCATGTTAGACACACACGGCTGGGGCTCTCCAGGATCGCGTGGCAGCGCTTCGGGAGGTGGTAAGTGGGTCCTGCTTGCGGGACCCGGTCTTTATCGTGATCCGGCGCGGTCAGTGGGAGGCGGTGGACACTGTGGCAATACAGGCGATTCCACTAGATCACCAGGGCATGGGCGCAGGTCAGGTTTTCTCTCTAAACCGATTATTATATCGCCCACAGTACCCGGTGGTTTTGCCAGCAGGGGGATAAGGCTTAGACCTGAAGCCCCAGCCCCAGGGCACCATTACCAGCAAGTGTTCCCGCCCTGGAGCTGCATTTCTGTCTTTACCTCACTCCCTGTCAGTGTCTGCGGCGCCATTATCCCTCAGCTCACTGTTCCTGGGACTGCTTGGGCAAATCCTCCTATGTAAAGCCGCCTGGTTGTCAGCGCTGTGCCTTTACATGACACTTAAGTATTCTACCTTCCTTTTTAGACAGTGATAGTTAAGAAAGAGTGCATTTAGTCAGGGTTTTATAGTACAATTACCCTGTGATATACATCCAGTTCTGACTGTGTACTGTTATATCTATTGTTATATAGCTGTGTAAGCTAGTCCAGTGCAGTATTATTGTCAGTAATAACCTCTGCATTGTACAAACTGTGACTTTCTGTGTGTGCATTTGATAGCTGAGTGGTGTCCATTTCGTGTCTTTCACTCAACCTGCTATCCCTATATTCTATAACCTGAGGGGGCTTGGTGCGTCAGGTTTTATCTAAATATAGGATTTTCACAAAGATATACTTTATTACGTATTTTTCTCTTTGATTAAGTCACCATGGCCCTCATTCCGAGTTGTTCGCTCGCAAGCTGCTTTTAGCAGCATTGCACACGCTAAGCCGCCGCCTACTGGGAGTGAATCTTAGCTTATCAAAATTGCGAACGAAAGATTCGCAATATTTCGAAAAGACTTCTCTGTGCAGTTTCTGAGTAGCTCGAGACTTACTCTTCCAGTGCGATCAGTTCAGTGCTTGTCATTCCTGGTTTGACGTCACAAACACACCCAGCGTTCGCCCAGACACTCCCCCGTTTCTCCAGCCACTCCCGCGTTTTTCCCAGAAACGGTAGCGTTTTTTCACACACTCCCATAAAACGGCTAGTTTCCGCCCAGAAACACCCACTTCCTGTCAATCACATTACGATCACCAGAACGAAGAAAAAACCTTGTAATGCCGTGAGTAAAATACCAATCTACATAGCAAATTTACTTGGCGCAGTCGCAGTGCGAACATTGCGCATGCGCAATTAGCGGAAAATCGCTGCGATGCGAAGAAAATTACCGAGCGAACAACTCGGAATGACCACCCATATCTCTCCTTTATCTCTGCTAGTGCTGACTACACTGCGCAGGGGTTTGGGTTTAGAGGTATAGTGCTGCTGATAATTGTAATGTGTTACCTCATACTGCAAGTATATCATGTCTGCTTCTGAGGGTAACGGTTCTGGGGCTGAACACACTGTCGGTGTTGCTGAGGCCACAGACCCATATGAGGAGAATATAGCAGCTGTGGGCTCTGGTTCTGGGGGCTCCTTGCCCCCCAGTGGGACTGTGGCAACGGAGGCACATACTGACCCACCGTGGGCTGCTTTTTCCACGCTTCTGCATACGCTAGTTCATAAACTAACACCCCCTATGGGACCCCCAATGCCGGTACAACCGTATGTGGTCCCTGCAGCTAACCCGCCGTGGGCGGACGATTTATCTGCTCAGTTAAAGGAGTTGAACCAGTCCCTGACTACTAAAAAGTCTGACCATCGCTCGCCTAAGTCCAAGGGGTCCTCTAAGCGAGCGCTTGTCTCCTCACAATCCACTGCTGTCACTGACACCTCGTCTGATGAAGACGGTACGTACACTGACTCCACAGGTTCTGACTCAGATATGGCTGATGGGGGAGGGTAGTTCACATGTGGATGTTCCTGATCTTTTGGAGGCTATTAAGTTAATTCTACAGATTACGGATGATCCCGAGCCATCCGTCCCTCCTAAGAAACCAGATAGGGTCAAGCATCAGAAGGTGGTTAAACAAGTTTTACCTCACTCTGACCACCTAGTGGATATACGGATATATGTCAGGAACCCTGTGAAAACCCGGGTACGAAGTTTGTGCCTCACAAGAAGATGCTGGCTCGCTATCCCCTCGCGCCAGAGCTGTCTAAGAATTGGGAAACGTCTCCTCCAGTGGACTCAGTTATGGCTAGGATGGTGGTTTCCTCAGCTCTGCCTGTCACTACCATCACGTCTCTAAAAGAGCCTACGGATAAGCATGTGGAGGGTTGTCTGAAAGCGATTTACACCCTCACGGGTGCTACGCAAAGGCCCACTATTGCAGCTACATGGGCTGCCAAGGCTATTGAAGCGTGGGCCTTGGAGTTAGATACTGAAATCTCCTCTGAACATGCTAGACAATGCTTGTCATATATTGTCACAGCTTCTCGCTATATTAAAGAGGCGGCTTTGGATGCCGGTATCCTAGCAGCCAAGGTCTCTACTACGTGAGTCCTGGCTCGCCGGATATTGTGGCTGAGATCCTGGTCTGTGGATCTGGACTCTAGAAAAACCCTGGAGGTACTCCCTTTCAAGGGAGATATTCTGTTTCGGAAGGACTTAAACAAGATAGTGGCTGACTTGGCTACTGCCAAAACTGCCTGTCTACCAAATACCGCTCCTTCTGTGTCGAAGGCTAAAGGTACGTCTTTTCGCCCTTCAGGTAAAGCAAAAGGTCAGGCGTACCACAAGCAGGCCCGCACTTCCAAACCTGGTAAGCCGAAGCCCAAAAGAGCCTGGGCTGCCCGTAAGCCAGCTTCCAAGACCGATAAGCCTGCCGCATGACGGAGCTTCACCAAAGTAATGGCAGTGATGATGGTGGTACTCCGCCGTCAAGGGGTCAGGATACTGCCGTACCTGTACGACTTGTTAATCCTGGCAAATTCCCCAGAACTTCTCCTGTGTCATCTGGATATGACGGTCCGGTTTCTACAAGCCCACGGGTGGCTCATCAACTGGAAGAAATCCTCCCTGGTCCCTGCTCAGAGCATGGTGCACCTGGGAGCGCTATTGGACACTCACAACCAGCGGTTGTTCTTGTCTCAGGAGAAAGTCCTGAAGCTTCAGGACAGGATTCGTTGCTTCCTTTCTCGTCCGCAAGTGTCGATACATTCGGCAATGCAGGTGCTGGGCCTCATGGTCTCAGCATTCGACATGGTGGAGTATGCTCAATTCCATTCTCGCCCCCTCCAGAGGCTGATTCTAGCCAAGTGGGACAGCCTGCCTCACCGGATCAGGTCTCACATGATCTCATTGACTCCGGAGGTCCGTCTGTCGCTACTTTGGTGGCTCCGGGACCAACAGTTGTGCAGGGGCCGTCCCTTCTGGATATCCAACTGGGTCCTGTTGACGACAGATGCCAGTCTAAGAGGTTGGAGCGCGGTGCTGGAGCAACACTCCCTGCAGGGTCGGTGGACCAAGGAGGAATCTCTCCTCACGATCAACATTCTGGAATTGCGGGCGGTCTTCAATGCGTTGAACCTTGCCCAGCATTTAATTCAGAACCGTCCTGTTCAAATACAGTCGGACAACGCCACCACAGTGGCTTACATAAATCATCAAGGCGGCACTCGAAGCTGTTTGGCAATGAAGGAAGTCTCCCGGATTCTACGTTGGGCGGAACGCCATCTACCGGCCATATCGGCAGTATTCATTCCGGGAGTCCTGAATTGGGAAGCGGACTTTCTCAGTCGTCAGGACGTGCATGCCGGTGAGTTGAGCCTCCATCCAGAAGTGTTTCAACTCCTAGTGGAAAATTGGGGTCTTCCAGATGTAGATCTGATGGCGTCTCGACACAATCACAAGGTTCCGGTCTTCGGAGCAAGGACAAGGGATCCTCAAGCAGCATTCGTGGATGCGCTGGCGGTGCCGTGGAGGTATCTGCTGCCGTACGTGTTCCCTCCGGTGTCAATCCTGCCCAGGGTAATTCGGAAGTTCAAGCAAGAAAAAGGAAATCTGCTTCTCATAGCTCCGGCGTGGCCCAGACAGCACTGGTTCTCAGACCTGCAAAGCCTATCGTCAGAGCGTCCACTTCTACTTCCACAACGCCCAGACCTCCTCGTTCAGGGCCCCTGTGTCTACCAGGACCTAGCCCGCCTGTCTTTGACGGCGTGGCTCTTGAAGCTTCCGTCTTGAGGGCTAAGGGTTTTTCTGTGGAGGTCATTAAAACTATGTTGCGGGCCCGGAAACCGGCTTCTGCACTGATTTACCATAGGGTCTGGCATTCCTACTTTGTTTGGTGCGCATCTAATAATTCTGACGATTCCAAGTTTAGTACAGCCAAACTTTTGGCTTTTCTGCAGCAGGGCCTATATTTAGGCCTGCGTCTGGCCTCCCTCAAGGTTCATATTTCTGCCTTGTCAGTGTGATTTCAGAGAAAAATTGCGACTTTACCTGATGTTCATACTTTCACTCAGGGTGTGTTGCGTATCCAACCTCCCTATGTCCCGCCTGTGGCTCCCTGGGACTTGTCGGTGGTTTTGGAGGCGTTGCAGGAGCCTCCGTTTGAACCCCTGGGTTCAGCTGACCTTAAGTGGCTTTCCCTTAAGGTGGTGTTCTTGCTGGCTATAGCCTCTGCTAGAAGAGTGTCGGATCTGGGTGCCTTGTCTTGTAGTTCCCCATATCTGATTTTTCACCGTGACCGGGCGGTTCTTAGGACTCGTCCCGGATATTTGCCTAAGGTGGTTTCTTCATTCCACCTTAATCAGGAGATTGTGGTTCCGTCCTTTGTCTCTCCTGATTTGTCTCCCAAAGAGCGGTCTTTGGATGTGGTACGGGCTCTCCGTATCTATGTGAAGAGAACTGCTTCTATTCAAAAATCTGATTCTCTCTATGTTTTGTTTGGATTTCACAAACGTGGCTGGCCTGCTCACAAGCAGACCCTGGCCAGATGGATTAGAATGGTGATTGCACATGCTTATGTGAGGGATGGTCTGTCAGCTCCTGCTCACATTACGGCCCATTCTACTCGGTCTGTTGGACCCTCTTGGGCGGCCCAACGTGGTGCGACCCTAGACCAATTGTGCAAGGCGGCTACGTGGTCCTCCAGGAACACGTTCATAAGGTTCTATGCCTTCGATACTGCCGCTTCCCAGGATGCTTCCTTTGGACGCCGGGTTCTTGTGCCCGCTACAGTGCGTCCCCTCCCATAAGGAACTGCTTTAGGACATCCTCAATGTCTATCCTTGTGGAGCCCAGTGTACCCCGCAGCAGAAAGCGAGATTTATGGTAAGAACTTACCTTTGTTAAATCTCTTTCTGCGAGGTACACTGGGCTCCACAAGGCGCCCACCCTGACGCACTTAGCTTCTTTGGGTTGGTATGGCACTAGCCGCTGACACTTCTCTTGTCGTGAGAGTGTGGTGTATGTGGCTACTAACCGTTGTCGTCTCTTTTCCTGCTACTGCATTGGGCTGGTTAACTAAAAGCTGAGCTCCTGTGCAGGGAGGCGGGGTTATAGAGGAGGCAGCGCTGTGCATTCTGGGAACAGTCAAAGCTTTGAGCCTGTTGGTGCCACGGATCACGATCCTACTCTACACCCCATTGTCCAATCCTTGTGGAGCCCAGTGTACCTCGCAGAAAGAGATTTAACAAAGGTAAGTTCTTACCATAAATCTCGTTTTATTAACCGTTTCTTATATAGCGCAAGCATATAAGATGCGGCCAGTCAAAAAGACAGCGTGTGCAACTGCAGGAAAGGGAAACTTCCCACGCCCTCCATGCAGCCTCCCCTAGTGTTTGCCTTGCTGCTGATTAGTACTGATCGGTCAGCACGGCAGGACCCGGAAAAGTGTATATTAACTACCCAAAGCCCCCCTGTGTACCTGGTAGCTGTCCGAGCTATTAAAATCACAGTCGCAATGTTTTTGATGTTCCAATGTTTGGGGAAAACAATTTTTATTTTATTTTTACAAATATAAAAAAATATATATTTTTTTTTAAATAACATCATTTTGGATACAATTAAATACATGTTCTTCACCTAATTCACTCATAAAAAAACAACAATTACTGAGATTTTTCTGTTGGGGGGGAAATCATGAGTTAAGTGGTTAAGGGCCTCATTTATGTTTGTATTCGATGCTGTTTTTGCAACGGACTATTCATGTGCCACGATTGCACTGCACACACACCAAAGTACCCTTGCGATCGCACTCTCACTGACTTTTTATACGCAGTGTGATTGACAGAAACGGACCATTTAGACAAGTTAACGTGGGAGTGGCGTCAAGGATGCAAGCGTGTCATGGTACTTTATTGCGAATAACATTTCACATATCTATACTTCATGTAATGTACACCTCATAAGCAATTCTACTATGTTGTAATCTTCAATGCTCTGATCTTGCAAGTAATGTTTCCATGAGTGGTATATATTTATAAGCATTACATATTATGTTTGTTCTTGGGAGGTAATTCCAAGTTGATCGCAGCAGGAAATTTTTTAGACGTTGGGCAAAACCATGTGCACTGCAGGGGAGGCAGATATAACATGTGCAGAGAGAGATAGATTTGGGTGTGGTGAGTTCAATCTGCAATCTAAATTGCAGTGTAAAAATAAAGCAGCCAGTACTTACCCTGCACAGAAACAAAATAACACACACAAATCTAACTTTCTCTGCAAATGTTATATCTGTCCCCTCCCCCTGCAGTGCACATGGTTTTGCCCAACTGCTAAAAAAAAAATTGTGCTGCGATCAACTTGGAATTACCCCCTTGATTTGTACATTTATACAGTGGTGAATTTTAAAAAGCATCTAAAATCCACTTGTGCAATATGATTTGCTAGACAGCATGTCATTACTCATTAGGCATGGCTTTCTGTAGAATGTAGCCAAAAGCTATTTTGAAAAGGGTCAAGTAGGGATTTGGAGAAATGTGTACAAAAAAAGTTATGATGATTGAGGCATTTGGAATACATGTGAGAATGCAATATTTTGAGAGATTTCTTACAGTGACAGAAATGGTGGGTAATCACATGGCAAGCATTTACGTGATCCAGGGCGTAACCTGGTGTGTGCCGAGTGTGCTCCACCTTCCAGCAAGCCTGTGGCACTGATACCTCTCCCACAGTATGAGGAGCAGGGGTGGTGGGAGCAGTGGCAGTGAGAGTAAGTCTGAGGTCTAGTGTGTTACCCGTGGGAAGGGGGAGGGGGATAGAGGGAGGCAGCGGGACTGATACATACTACAATCATTGTCACGCTATAGGCTCAGCTGCTGCCTGCATCCATCCTCTGTGCTCCCCACCCATCCTCCTTACTATGCTGTACACTAATCGTCCCTCACTGTCCCCTTCACTCACCCTCACTGTTTCCTAATCCCTCCCTACCTTACTGCTCTCTACAACAACCCTCACTGCTCCCTACACCCACCCACCCTCACTCACTTCTCCCTACAGATTTCTTCACTGTTCCCTACACTCACCCTCATCACTGCTCCCTACACCATTCCTCACTGTTCCCTACACTCACCCTCATCACTGCTCTATACACCCACCCTTACTGCTTCCTATACTCACCCTCACTCACTGCTCACTACACCCTTTCTTTGTTCCCTACACTCACCCTTACTCAATGCTCCGTACACCCATCCTCTATGCTCTCCACCCACCTCACTGCTCTCTACTCCTACCCTCCCTTACTGCACTCTTCAGTAACCGTCCCTCACTGCTCCCTATGCCTGCCCTCACTGCTTCCTTACAAATTACACACACAAAAATCACTACAGTGCTGCTTGATCAGACTGAGCAGTGTGAGGGGGAGAGGGGGATATTAAAATAAACAATTTATTGTTCTTCAGTGTTATAGTTTAGTCTGCTGCTAGATCAGTGCATTAGAATTAGTGTTTATTATTTTCAGTAATACTGTGTGGTAACTAAAGTGTACTGCTGTGTGGCATACTGTGTATAAGGTACTAATGTGGCATACTGAATATCAGGTGTACGATTGTTTGGTGTACTGTGTATAAGGGTACTATTGTGACATAAAATCTATAAAGAGTACTACTTGTGGTGTACTTTGGATAAGGGAACTACTGTGGCAGAACGTGAATAAGTGGTACTACTGTCTGATGTAATGTGAATAAAGGGCACAAATGTGTGGCATGACCAAGCCCCTTTACCTGCAAGACCATCCCCCCTTTTTTGGACGCGCGTCTTCCGTGTGCACTGTCCATATTTAGAATAGAGTGGGCAGTGCCCTTTCTGGCATAGGGCACCAAAATGTCTTGTTACATCTCTGATGTGAGCAGTAAAATAGAAGACCGTACATTATGGTGTTGTATGTTTTGAAAAGTGCTTTGTCTAGACAATATGGGTAAGGAGCCAGAGGCAAAGGTAGTACAGGACAAATATGACTGCAGTGTCTGATAGACAATGTTCTAGAAGTGGAATGGAAAATATTTTGCCTGCAAACAAATATCAGTGTAATCTGAGTAATGAACGCATGTTTAAAGTCAATTAATATGAACCACATTTTTGTTTATATAGTATGTATATTCAATTATTTGTTTAAATTGTGCATGTTTAACGACTGCAACTTAAATAGAAAAAAGGCACAATATAATAATTTCTAGTCATTTAAAAAAAGGTATAATAGCAATTTTATAGCATTTGAAGGAGTTGTACACAGTCCCGTTTGCCCATGTTGATTACTACATTTGATTGGAATTAACGACAAAACTGAGAAGCGTAGGTCACGCTTATGACTTTGAGCAGCCTACTCTCTTTGCCTTACACATTTTGCTGCAGTTTTTTGCAAAATGCAACAATATTCAAAATTATATGGAACAAAATGTATGTCCCTGAAATAGAGGTATTTATAGTTTTTTTTTATTATTAGTTATTGCACCAAAGATGCTTAACTATCAGGTGACATGGTGTGTATGTAGCACAAATAAAATGCACATGTTTACATCCTGTTAAGTTGTTTATTGAAATAAATATTTTTTTCTACAGAACATTTATTGGGGTATAAAATTGTTTCATGGTGGGGAAAATCCAAGCAATATTCATTACTAGGAATAGGTGTATAATCCCACAGGAGAACAAATGATAGTATGCTGCAGTGGAGTTTTCTTGATCAGTTGCTGAAACTGGGATTTGGCAGCCCTTACAGAGGCGTTATTTATAAAAGCAGATAAGGCAGCAGTTGCATAAAAATAAAATAAAAATTCTGCTGCTGCTTAAAAAGAAAATCGATTTGGAAACTGTTTTAGCGAGTTGTATGGATTAGCAGATTAGGGTGGTATGCCGGAGGACAGTCTATCTGCTCTAGCTCCAATTACAAATGGGGAGAGTTACCCTTACCCTGTTTCACTATAAGCACGGGTCGCCTGACATGGCTGCGACCCGTGCTACAGCCCCCTTTCAGCAGCGCTCACTAACCCGGCTAGTGACGCGGCAGGGGCGGTGCTGGGAGATCACATGATCTCCCAGCGCCGCCCTCCCTATACACTGTGAACGGGAGCCGTGTCGACCCCGTGCATTTACCCGTGTTTTAAGGAGCTAGTGGAAAAGGGGTAGGTGGCCAAGGTTTGAAAACATCTCACCATAAGAAGTGATGAAGTCATATCACCCAGGCTGGCAGGGTATCCGTTCACATGGTCGACCATGTTATGGTCGACAGTCATTAGGTCGACCACTATTGGTCGACATTGACATGGTCGACATGGACACATGGTCGACATATGAAAATGGTCGACACATGAAAGGCCGACACATGAAAAGGTCGACATGAGTTTTGTAACTTTTTTTTCTTTTGGGGAACTTTTCCATACTTTACGATCCACGTGGACTACGATTGGAACTGTAATCTGTGCCGAGCGAAGCGGTAGCGGAGCGAAGGCACCATGCCCGAAGCATGGCGCGCGAAGCGGTGCACTAATTGGGGTTCCCAGTCACTTTACGCAAAAAACGACACCAAAAAAAGTTAAAAAACTCATGTCGACCTTTCATGTGTCGACCATTTTAAATGTGTCGACCATGTGTCCATGTCGACCATGTCAATGTCGACCAATAGTGGTCGACCTAATGACTGTCGACCATTCATACCGGAACCGGCTGGCAGTGTATCAGGGAGTTAAATGAAATTTTATAGAGTTGCAGCTGTGTAAACTCTGAAGTCATTCTACACAGGAGTGCTTCTTGATGTAAACACAGATAAGGATATAATGTATTAACAAAGCTTTGGGATACCTCACTGCTGCTATTTCAGAATAAAAGAACATTTTAAGTACATTAACAACCTTGGCAAGTTAATTTTGTAATAGCATAAAGCACAGTCTGCTAAAGAGGACACTTCCTAGAACAAGCCTAAATTGCAGTGGAAAGGTAAGTAGAACACCTTCATCGAAGTTGGAATTAAATATAGCAGATATCTTTTTGGTAATGAAATATTAAAAGTCTGAAAAAGCTTCTTTTACATTATACTGGATGTTGTATTACATTTAATTTCAAAATGCCCAGATACTGTATAGTACTGTACGTTAGGTGATGAACAACACTATGTATACAGGAAGTATATTACCTTTTTTAAATGCAGCACAGTCGGTGTAATGGTTAGCATTACTGCCTCACAGCACTGAGGTTTTTTGTTCATTTCCTACCCTGGCCCTAACTATGTGGAGTTTTGTATAGTCTTGTTTGCGTTGGTGTCCTCCACGAACCAAAAGTGTGTGTGTGTGTGTGTGTGTGTGTGTGTGTGTGAGAAACATAGAAACATAGAATTTAATGGCAGATAAGAACCACTTGGCCCATCTAGTCTGCCCCTTTTTTTTTTTTTTTTGACCATATTTTTTATCTCTAACCTTATTTGATTCTCATTTCTTTGTAAGGATATCCTTATGTCTATCCCATGCATGTTTACATTGCTCTACTGTCTTAGCATCTACCACCTCTGATGGGAGGCTATTCCACTTGTCCACTACCCTTTCTGTGAAGTAATTTTTCCTCATATTTCCCCTGAACCTCCCCCCCTCCAGTCTCAGTGCATGTCCTCGTGTCCTATTGCTTCTCTTCATTTGGAGAATGTTTCCCTCCTGGACGTTGTTAAAACTTTTGATATATTTGAAAGTTTGTATCATGTCCCCCCTTTCCCTTCTCTGCTCCAAACTGTACATATTGAGATTTCTTAGTCTTTCTGGGTATGTTTTGTGATGTAGGCCATGCACCATTTTAGTTGTCCTTGTTTGTACAGTCTCTAATGTATTAATATCCTTTTGAAGACATGGCCTTCAGAATTGAACACAGTATTCTAGATGAGGCCGTACCAATGACCTGTACAGTGGCATTATTACTACTTTCTGCTGCTGATTCCTCTCCCAGTGCAGCCAAGCATCTGACTAGCCTTCCTCATTGCTTTGTTACATTGCTTACCTGTCTTTAAATCACCTGAAATAGTGACTCCTAGATCCCTTTCCTCCTCCGTAGTTTCCAGTATAGTGCCATTAATACTATATTTAGCCTTTGGATTTTTGAAACCCAAGTGCGTGTGTGTGTGTGTGTATATATATATATATATATATATATATATATATATAGGTAGCAAACTGTGTAACAAACAGCGGCACTCAGAGACTGACACAGCGTGAATAAAGTGCTGGTGCTTTTAATTCATGGCTGGTAACTCCAACGTTTCGGGGCACGCAAGCCCCTTTTTCAAGGTGAGCCAAATACATTGTATTTGGCTCACCTTGAAAAAGGGGCTTGCGTGCCCCGAAACGTTGGAGTTACCAGCCATGAATTAAAAGCACCAGCACTTTATTCACGCTGTGTCAGTCTCTGAGTGCCGCTGTTTGTTACACAGTTTGCTACCTGCATTAATTCCTCCAGATGGCACCTGAGCAACATATCCATCGCTAGGAGAGTGCCGATCCGACAATTGCAAGTATATATATATATATATATATATATATATATATATATTAGATAGTACCCCTCTTAGATGAGGTACTATGTTATGCACAAAACTGCAGATGGTTTCCAAGGGATCTAGTGTAAGTCTTTAGTGTATGTCTAAAACACCCAGTTATCAAGGGTTAGAAACAGCGAATCGAATAAAACATGTTTTCACTAAATAAACAATATGCATAAAAGGACAGAACACAAATCTGTTTCTACAATAATGGACAATATGAAATCCTTGACATTGCAAAACCAGTTGTACTGATTGTATTTGATTTGTATACAGAAATCTTCTGGAAAAAGCTTGAACCAGAAGACTTCTCTAAAAGTAGCCAATGCTCTGCTGATTCCATAGCTAGAGTTCCGAACGTCCACTGGCATTAATGTAAGCACAAAAATTGTGCAGGGGAAAATTAACGGAATGGGTTTCCATGGCCGAGCAGCTGCATGCAAGCCTCACATCACCAAATCCAATGCCAAGCGTCTGATTGAATTGAAAACTACAACAGAATTTGCAGCGCTGTATAAGAAACTGTTAATAATAAATAAATAGCACACCAACACTGGACTGTGGAACAGAGGAAAAGTATTCTGTGGAGTGACGAATCACGCTTCTCTGTTTGGCAGTCAGATGGGTGAGTCTGGGTTTGGCGAGTGCTGGGAGAACGTTACCTGCCTGACTGCATTTTGCCAACTGTAAAGTTTGGTGAAGGAGGGATAACAGTACGGGGCTGTTTCTTATGGTTTGGGCTAGGCCCCATATCTCCAGTGAAGGGCAATCTTAATGCTTCAGCATACCAAGACATTTTGGACAATGCAATGCTTCCAACTATGTGGCAGCAGTTTGGGGAAGGCCCTTTTCTATTCCAACATGACTGTGCTCCAGTGCACAAAGCAAAGACTATAAAGACATAGTTTGGTGCGCAAGAACTTGACTGGCATGCACAGAGCCCTGACCTCAACCCCATCAAGCACCTTGAGGATGAACTAGAATGGAGATTGTGAGGCAGGCCTTCTCCTCCAACATCAGTACCTGACCTCATAAATGCTCTACAGAGTGAATGGGCACAAATTCCCACTCCAAAATCTTGTGGAAAGCCTTTGAAGAAGAGTGGAAGCTTATTATAGCTGCAAAAGTGGGGCCAACTCCATATTAAAGTATATATTTGAATACAATGTCATTACAGTCCCTGTTGGTGTAATGGTCAGGTATCCAAATACTTTTGTCCATATAATGTATGTGCATGTGGTAAGGGATATAGATTGTAAGCTCCACTGGGGCAGAGAGTGGTGTGAATGACCAAATATTCTCTGTAAAGAGCTGTGGAATATGTATGCGCTATATAAATAACTGGTAATAAATAAAAGTAATAGATTACATATTCCAAAAATGGGAAAATATCTTTCATAATGCAGTATACAAACATATTGTATAGCAAAAACATCTGTGATAGTGGTTTTACATGGCTAAGCACATTTAAGGTCTAAAGTATATGTGTATTATTACCCAAAGCAATATGGGATTTGTGCTTTGTGGGAATATGATAACCGTTCCAGTATATACACATTGTAAAGATAAGGGGCTACTTGCTAGAAAATATTACCATGTTACACAATGCAAAATTTACTTTCCTGTCTAATTATTCAATCTTTTAGCTAGTTAACCTTTACCTAATATTTAAAATGTGCTATTTTACCCAACCAGTCAAGTGCAGAAAATGATAAACTAGATGTAATTTCCCAGCAATAAAATATAAATTAATAAATGTTTCTTTAATTAGAACAAATATATTTTGCTTAAAGTTGGAATACAACAATTTTCTTAATATGTGAATCTTAAGAGGCTTTTAATATGTAGATCACCTTGTTCTAATTATTTTATTATGTTGGACCCTTCTGCAGGCACATTTGGCATAGGTCCTGTGGCAGTGAAAGGGTTAATTTCTTGAGTATGAATGTACTGCGCTGCGACACCGTGGGTGGGTGGTCTTCAGTTTGCCAGCTGTTGGGATCCCGGCGCACAGTATACCGGCGCCGGAATCCCGACACCCGGCATTCCGACACCTTTTCTCCCTCTTGGGGGTCCACAACCCCCCTGGAGGGAGTATAGATAGCGTGGCGCACCACCATGCCCGCAAGGGGCTCATTTTGCTCTCCCGGCCGCTGACATAACATACTACACCCCCATGGGTGGGTGCTATACCAGCAGTGAGTGTATATGTTCTATGAGTAAAAGTAATATTACTGTAGAGCAATACAACTAGAACTATACATTATCAATTCAAATATGGTATTGCTGGTACACATATTACACAATGAGTGTAAGTAGGAACTCACTGGATTTTTTTATTTTTTTTAGCATTTTGGTTGAAAGGTTGTTTACTTGATGTGTAGTGATCACATGTTCAGTAGAATGTCAATGCTTGTAAGAGCATTGTCATTATCTGACAAGCTCAGGTGGAATACCATAGAGATGTGTGTTTATGTGTGGAGAAAGTCACCTATAGTGCTAGTGAAAAGCAGCCACATAACAATCACACTGATTGTGCCTGTTAGCATGGTTACACTTTGCAGTATATCCTGTTATATCAGGTAATTGATGCTATGTAGTAGTGTATGCGGTATTACAGCAAGTGCAATTCCAAATAACTGAAATGATGATCAGATCCCACTAACCTGCCTCAGTGTAAGCTGATGGAATCCATAGGCCTGAACCAAGCTGCAGATCTACAGTATCCAGTTTGGTTAACCACATCTCTATTCAAATAGTACAGGTTAAGTAAAATAAAATGAATTAGGTGGGCTTGTAAAAGTAATCATTGCTGAGGAGAGAACGCTGCTTCCCCAGGGCTCCTGAATATTTTTGTGTTCACTCTCACTGAAATCATCACTTTGGGGATTTAACATAAATACACACACACACACACACACACACACACACACACACACACACACACTTTTTCCTCATAATCCATCTTGAGCCATAATTTATATTAATTTGAGCATGCCTGTACTCTCAAGCACGTTTCTCACCTGATGCTACTGGCAGCTGCACCTCCATCATGGTGATAGACAGGCAGCCCAGTGATCACCTCCCAGCACCACATTATGAGTAGGCCACTGATAGAAAACAGCTGCAACCCTATGACATGCCGCTCCTCTGCCTCCTCCTTCCTAAACTACATACAGGTATGTGGGGGCACTACTGTGAGGACGGACTGTATGTAGGGGGCACTACTGTGAGGACGGACACCAAGGAGACTAGTAGTCTTCCACTGGTCCTGCTTACAACGTCTGCAAAGTTAAAGTATGACAGATGTTTTTACCACAATGTTTATTTTACTGCAACTGAATTTCCAATCACAAGTCAAAGAGGAGGTAACTTTGTTACAGTATTTTTATGATTCAAGTTGGTATGGCATGGTTGGAGATACTGAGTTGAATATATACACAAATAGAGTGGATGCATATAATTACCACCAATATTTGTGGCCGGCGGAGACTCTCAGTATAAGTTCAGTCAGTCTTCATGCAAGAGATATCTGTAAAGATGGTAAATGTTCAGCTTGTATGGTATAAAGCCGCTGGGACCAGCCGTTTGGTGAGCATGCACCATCCACGGATATATAGAGTGTTGGCTGTAGGCAGTGGATAAACCACTGTAGGTGTCCAGCAGTATGCACGCCACAGGTTAATAGTTCAAGTGACCGCTGGGAATCGTTCTTAAATAACTGAACAAGCACACAGTTGTATCACCTAGCTCTCAAAATATTGTGTATTATTAAACATAACTATAAATTACTCTTTACGGACCCAGTATTAAGTACTAGCCTGCCAAAGAATCCAACGATTATCTTTAAGAAGGCTAGGAACCTGAGAAATATCTTGGCTCCAAGTTTTTTTAGGAGACACCCTGTCAAAACCACTTGGGGGAGAACAACAAACCATGGTGGGTCCCAAAGTTGTGGGATTCTTTAGGGGTAATCATACGAGATCTACGACTTGCACTTATGTAGTTAATAAAACAAAAAGTGTGTGTTCTTCATGCTCCAAGCAGGAATACAAGATTGACTCATTCATCAGTTGTAGCAATAATTTTATTATTTATCTATAACATTGTTCATGTCAACTGGACTATGTGGGACATACCACTAGAGCCCTGAAACTACGTTTCATGGAAAATAGAAGAAACATACTTAAGGGTTATTTGAATCAAAGTGTGACCACCACTACTACTGTGGGGCACTATGTGTATAAGCAGCACTACTACTGGGGGGCATTATGTGTATAAGCGTCACTACTAATGGGAACATTATGTGTATAAACGACACTACTGGGGGCATTATGTGTATAAACAGCACTACTACGTGCGGTGTAACGTGAATAAGATTGTGCTATTTTGTGGTGTAATTTAAAATTGGGGTACTATTATGTGGCCATGCTCCTTACTTGTGAGACCACACCCCTTTTTCGGTGCACGCCAAAGGCGCGTGCTGTCTTTTTCTAAAGTATGGGAAGGTGCAAATGTATAGTTTGCAGGGGGGCACCGAACACCCTAGCACTGGCCCTGTTTGCAGGTTGTCATTAGTAGTTCATGCATTCAGTTTATCCCCTACAGATGTGTCTTCCTACACTTAGGCTCAATAAGCCATGAATTGTGAGGTACCTGTTGTGAGTGAGCTCCACCGACAGTATAGTGTCTTTTTGCTCAAATGTTTGTCTAAGTTGCTGTCACATGCAACAAAACTGCTTCACAAGACTGCACTGATTAATTTGATATGTAACACTTGTATATCTGTACGACTGAACCTGTCTATGAAGCACAACAGAACTTTGTGTAAAAAAACAAGCCGCAGCCAGCCAGCCACCACATAATAGTACTTCATATACAGTACCAGTGCAGTCTCATGAATCGGTTTTGTCTCATCGCATTGCAATTGGGACGTACAATTGAGCAAAGAAAAATGTTATCGCAAACCGAGTCGCGCAGAACCAGGCTCATAGAGAAGACATTTTTGGTGAGACTGCAGCAGTAGTGTATGAGGACATAGCTGTACACTTATGCTCACGATTATATATGTTTGTATTTTTGCAAAACATACAGGGAGAGTGATCCACACCTCGCTTATGAGGAAAAAACATTAAATATTGCAAACACATGCACACATATGCAAGCTTAAAAAAGCAGCAATCTGTGTCAGCTGTACATGTGTAATCAGCCAATCATAAGCTGTTTGCTTATCATCATCTGCTGTTTACATCTGGCCTTGACCAAATAATACATCTTTCTCTGGTGTGTAGATACATCTATAATCAGCCTACAGGTTCAGTATTTGCAGTTAATTGAACATGCCATTACTGCACCTGCCCTACATTATAATGCCCCTTCCCTCCACTGTTCCACTACTTTAAACGCAGACTAGTGTAACTGGCAGAATCACGCAAATCACCTGTGCAGAGTCATTTCATGAAAAATAGGCTATGCTGATTGGCATCGCTAGGCCCAAGGTATAGCACCTTTTGAACCCATGATAAATGTTGTTAATACATGAAGAAGGGATCACAGCAGAGATCTCCATATCTGCCATTGCCCCTCCATTTCTGACAACAACCATAGTCCCCTTTGGTTTCTATGGGAACTGGAAGCTGTCATATTTACCAAGATCTGGAACGTGAGGTTTGCCCCTGGCAGCTAATGCTATTTGTAGATGATGTTAGCTGCTGTAGCCCATATGCTAGATAATGCAGAAGTTATCAGGAGAGTGTTCCTCTGGAAACATTCTAATGGGCATTGCACATGCGTGGTCAGTGGACCACACATGCACAGAACGGCCTCGTCTCCTGAAGGAGAAGTGAAATGATTGCTTTTGCAATAATTTCACTTATACGACACAGGGGAGGGTGGGCTTCTTTCAGAACCCCCCGTACCTGCATGTGATTATTAGTACATTTGAGAAATCTATTTCTTATTGCCGCGAAAAGAGGTGATAAATTATGTGAAATAAGACCCAACACTTAGTAAATTTGCCCTTCAGGTGCATTTTCAAACGTATCTGCAGAATTTAAAAAAAAAAAAGAGTTAACAAGGTTATTAATTTTCCCTGATCTGTTTTCCGTCATATTGATTTGAAGAACAGGTGACCTTTTCTCTAATAAGTTTCATAGTAATCTTTTGATTGTTGGTGTTGCTTCTTGCTTGAGATCCTGTAACACGTGTATACAGACCACTTGTTAATGTCAAAACATAAGTCTGATTTTATCTCCAGTGATGGGGCATGTAGATACTAATATACTTGTCTGAGCTATTTTCATCAAGCAATTTGGTCTATGTATCCCCTTGGCAACATGACTGCAGAGTTTACAACTCTATGCAGCATACTGGCATGAGCTATGCAGTCTTCTTAAACAGCTGCTCTGCGGAGATGTTTTATCATGCTCTGCACATGGCATAGCTATGCAAATAGTTAATAACTAAGCACATACACTCTTCTACAACAAATTGTTGTTGGGGAATGGGGAATCTGGTGTTTGGGTGATCACTGGTATTGCATACCAGTATTACTACATTTTATAAATGATTGATACTGAAGCTAGTAGTGTATTGTCATTATGTTTACCCTCTTGCTGATTCTATTGGTGCCCATACACTTATGAGATTATCGGTACTAGCCTTCGATTTCGACCACATCTGTGAGAGAAATCGAAGGATTGTATGCACATTTTAGTACCTTGAGACGCGATGCGCGGGCACGCCGGTCGAATATCGCGTCTCAAGATATTATGTGCTGCACTTAATATTTCTCGCATCGCAGTGCGATCGCATGTGGTTTTAAGCCCACATGAGATATATCGCACTGCGATGGGCACCCGCCGGGAGCGGCCTGAGGCCGCTCCCACTTGGCGGTGACGTGCCCTTCACGTGATTACCATGCGATCTATCGCATGACCGCATGGTAATCACTTTGGCAGTTCAGGTGCTATTTCATCGCACCTGAACTGCGGGGCATCGCACAAGTGTATGGCCAGCATATTGTGCGTCACTTTTCCCAAAGCCTCAAGATTTGGAAGAAAATCTATTAGATTCTGAACCTGATGCTAAAGTGATTTCCTTTATTTCTCTGTCCTCCATCTGGGGGACGCTGCGCCGTTACTTGTGGGTTAGAGGTGTGTGGTAGTGGAGATTGGCACAGAACTATCAAAAGCTGACTCCTCCCCCCTCTAACCCCTCCCATCTCCTTCCTGCTCAGCCCTGATCAGTTTTAGTTTTGTGCCTGTGGAGTACAGACACAGTTTTGATTTCTCTTTAGGAATTTTTTTTTTTTTTTTATTATTTCTTCTTTCACAAATACCTAGTCCCTGTTTACAGGTGACAGGTATAACAGTGGAAGGGGTTAGTATCCCATTCCAGACTGCTGCAGGGAGGCCACTATACCTTCGGTCACTGGGGCCTTCAGAGAGAGAAAGAGAGAAGACAGCAGCATCAGGTACTGGACAGCCACAATCTGTCATTGACAGTATTGGGCTGTCCCTATTTCCTATTATTAATGTCCCTATTTCCTGTTATTAATGGTGAATTTATTGGGACTACCAAACTCCTCCTCCCCTCCCTCCCCCCCCCCCCCCCCCCCCCCCCCCCCGAGCGCGCGATCACCCACAGACAGCACGGAGGCTGATCTGGGGTGAAATGTGAGGTGGAGGACTGTGTTAGGTCCGGGAGGGTGTTATTCACTCCCTGGACCGTTACTTGGCTGCCGTGACAACCGCTCTGTGTAGCGGCGCACGGGAGCCGAACTTCCGGTTTTTGACGAGATGAGAATGACGTCAGGCGGGCAGAGCCGTCTTCCCGCTCAGCTCTGCCCGCGCGCGCGCACGGCTGGTCACGGCGCCATCTTCTCTGCCTGCACACAGGGGACGCTGTGCTACGGAGGAGGATTACATACACAGGGGGATAAAAACCGCAAGTATAAAAGGGGGGGAGGGGGATCACAGTGTCTCCTCTAGTCTGGTGGCTAGAGCAGCATATTAACAAAGAGCAAGTCTAGTGGGTTGAATCTCAGATATTTTTTAACACAACTTGGGGGACATAGTTCACCAGAGTAAAGATGACCAGCAAGCCAGAGAAACCTACTAAGGGAAAAACAACCTCAGTGGTTTATTTCTCATGTTCACAATGTGGCACAAAGCTGGCTAAGGGGAGTGCTGACGCAGGGACCCTCTGTACATCATGCTCTGGTGCACCAGCGGCAGATCAGCAGGGCAGATCCACAGATCAGTCAATGCCCCCTTGGGTCAAGGCCATGGTGGACGCAATTTCAGATTTGCGTCAGTCAAGGTCGGAAGCAGCTTTGGCCCAGACTCAGGTGGAACCGCTGTGGGCCCAGAATATGGGAAAATGTCTCACTGATTTGACTCAGTCTGTAAATAAATTTGTAAGTTCGGCCAGTAGTTCGGCGGCTTCTAAGCGAACGCAGCCGTTACCCGCTATTGCATTTCCAGGAGAGGAGTTGGATACTCTGACATCTCCATTGGAAGAAGGGGAGGTAGATCCTGAAGGGGACGAAAATTCGGCTTGGGAAGATGAGGATTTATCTACTAATTCAGGTGTTAGGCTACTAATAGAAGCCATTCGTCAGACCCTTAATATTCAGGATGAGGCAGTAGCCGAGACTTCTTCCTCTTTCTTTAAACGACAGAAGAGACAGGTTACTGCGTTCCCTTCTTACTCGCACTTTGCGGATATTTTAAAAGAACCCTGGCTAAAACCGGATTCCCGTTTCCAGGCGCCTAAAAAGTTAAAGTTTCTATATCCTTTTACAGAAGAGGATACAACAATTTGGGAAACCGCCCCAAAGGTAGACGCCCCTATTTCGCATTTAGCAAAAGCTACGGTTATTCCGTCAGTACAGTCTGCGACTTTAAAAGACTCTACCGATAGGAAGATAGAAGCATTACTAAAATCTATGTTTTCCTTATCAGGTGTTTCTCTCCGTCCAGTTCTGGCGAGTGCCTGGGTGCTTAAAGCCGTTGATGAGTGGCTTGCACAGGTTGTATCTGGGATGCAGTCAGACGATCCGTCGGAGGCCATTCAATTAGCAGAACAGATTTCTGAGGCCCTTACTTACGTGGGTGAAGCATTATTGGATTCGGTGGCGCTACAGTCCCGTGTTTCTGCCTTAACAGTATCCGCAAGACGATCTCTTTGGCTTAGGGTTTGGAATGCTGATTCGGACTCAAAGCAGACCTTGACGGCAGTCCCTTTTGAAGGCGAATTTCTTTTTGGATCAGAGTTAAAGAAAATTATTTCAGATACTACGGGGGGAAAGAGCCCTTTCCTTCCGTCTGCTCCAAACAAACCAAAGCCTACAAGATTTCGGTCCTTTCGTACGCAGGGCAGAGGTAATTTCCAGTCCTTTCGACCCTTCTCCAGATTTCCACGAAGGGGATCATTCAGAGGTAGAGGAGCTCAGGCTACTCGCAGACCGTCCAGTAAGCCTGCCGACAAGCCTGAGGCATGACGCTTCGGGCCCTCTGGAGGGATCAATACAGGTTGGGGCTCGTTTACTTCACTTCAGGGAAGTGTGGCTCCTATCGAAACCGGATCGGTGGGTAATAGGGGTCATTTCCAGAGGATATATGTTGGATTTCGAAGAAGCAGTCCCAGCCCGACTAATTGTGACGCCTCTCCCAGACGACCCCTCCAGACGTCAGGCTCTCCTTCAGGCAACAGCAAAACTATTACAAAATGGAGTAATCCTTCCGGTCCCAGCTCCTCAGAGAGGTCGGGGCTTTTACTCGGGTCTTTTTCTCGTAGACAAGCCGGACGGTTCGTTTCGACCCATTCTAAATCTAAAAGCCCTCAATCCGTACCTTTCATCCCAGAAATTCAGGATGGAATCCATTCGCTCCATTATCGCAGCCATGGAGCCAGGGGAATATTTGGCTTCAATAGATATAAAGGACGCATACCTACATGTTCCAATTTGGACAGGACATCAATCACTTCTGAGATTTGCAGTAGGTCCGTGGCATTTTCAGTTTCGGGCCCTTCCCTTTGGTCTTTCTACGGCTCCCCGGGTGTTTACGAAGGTCCTGGGTCATGTCGTCGCAGTTCTCCGTTGCAAAGGGGTCAACATCACTCCATACTTGGACGACCTGTTGATCAAGGCCCCGTCACCGGAGATTCTCACTCAGAACCTGCGTCTAACGATAGAGACTCTACAGTCTTTCGGGTGGATAATCAATTTTCCAAAGTCATCTCTACTCCCGTCACAGAAAATGGTTTTTCTGGGTCTTCTATTCGACACCAACAGCCAGAAGGTGTTTCTTCCTACAGACAAGATTCAGGACTTACAAGCCAGAATCAGAACCTTGTTAAAATTGCCGGCAGTATCAGTCCTCAGATGCATGCAGGTACTGGGCAAGATGGTAGCCTCATTCGAGGCAGTTCCATACGCCAGATTCCACGCCCGACCTCTTCAAGCTCAGATTCTCCACTGTTGGACTCGGACGGATTCGCGCCTCGAACTGCAGTTGATACGCTTGTCGATAAGAACTCGTCAGTCGCTCTACTGGTGGCTTCACAGTCACAATCTGAGGAAGGGTGCGCCGTTCACGGTCTGGTCTTGGATGATGGTAACCACGGACGCAAGCCTCAGCGGTTGGGGAGCAGTGTTCCAGACTCATCATTTACAGGGGCGCTGGAGCAATCAAGAGTCAAAACTACAAATCAACATTCTGGAATTGAGAGCGATCCGGTATGCTCTCATTCGGATTCAGACCATGGTGCAGGGCCATCCAGTTCGGGTGCAATCCGACAATGCCACGGCAGTGGCTTACATCAACAAACAGGGAGGAACTCGCAGCTGGTCCGCAATGAGAGAGGTTGCTCAGATTCTCACGTGGGCGGAGCGTTGGATTCCCGTGATTTCAGCCATTCACATTCCGGGAGTCGAAAACTGGGAAGCAGACTTTTTGAGTCGTCACACGATTCATCCGGGAGAGTGGGAACTTCACCAGGAAGTGTTTCTTTCTCTAGTGGATCGCTGGGGAGTGCCAGAATTAGACCTGATGGCGTCACGGCTCAACAAAAAACTTCCGGTTTACGGATCAAGAACTCAGGATCCTCAAGCATTTCTGATCGATGCACTAACAGCTCCGTGGCAATTTCAGCTGGGTTACGTGTTCCCACCAATTCCACTGCTCCCACGTCTACTCCAACGCATTCGGCGAGAAGGCCTTGCAATAATTCTGGTGGCTCCGGATTGGCCACGCCGACAGTGGTACACTCTTCTAAACAGCATGGTCGTCGGAGACCCCTTTCGCCTCCCTCTGCGACCAGATCTTCTGCTTCAGGGACCTTGTCGCCACCCAGATTTAAATCGGCTGGCTTTGACGGCTTGGTTCTTGAATCCAACATTCTGAAGGCAAAGGGCCTTTCTCGTGCGGTTGTTCAGACAATGATTCGGGCTAGAAAGCCGGTGACTTCTGGCATTTACCATAGAGTATGGCGTATTTACATTGCTTGGTGCGAGAAAAGGAACTTGACTCCGCATTTGTTTAGACTTCCTCGCCTGCTCTCCTTTCTCCAGGAGGGTCTTGACAAGGGTTTAAAACTTTCTTCCCTGAAGGGTCAGGTTTCGGCCTTGTCGGTCCTTTTTCAAAAGAAATTAGCAATCATTCCAGAGGTTCAAACATTCCTGCAGGGAGTACTTCGAATTCAACCACCTTTTGTTCCTCCGATTCCTCCCTGGGATTTAAACTTGGTACTTAAGGCTCTTCAAAAGTCTCCATTTGAACCTCTAGAATCTGTGGAACTACGTTATCTAACACAAAAAGTTGTTTTTCTGTTGGCAATTGCCTCAGCTAGACGAGTGTCTGAGTTGGCGGCTCTTTCTTGCAGGCCACCCTTGTTAGTGTTTCATGAAAATCGGGTGGTGCTGCGGACAAAGCCTTCATTTCTTCCAAAGGTTGTTTCAGCATTCCATTTAAATCAGGACATCGTTCTTCCAGCTTTTAATCCGTCATCTTCTCAGGGGGAGGATTCCCATTTGGCTCTCTTGGATGTTGTTCGGGCCTTACGTATTTATTTGTCTCGCACGGAGGCTTTCCGTCGTACGGATTCCTTGCTGGTATTGATTGATGCTCCCAAACGAGGTTGGCCTGCCTCTAAGAACACTGTGGCCCGTTGGATAACTTCGGCCATCAGACAGGCTTACGTGTCCTCAAGCGTTTCGGTTCCTGACTCAATTAAGGCTCATTCGACTAGAGCAGTTGGAGCGTCTTGGGCTGTTCGCGGTGGTGCATCTGTTGAGCAACTATGCAGGGCGGCGACCTGGTCGTCAGTCCATACGTTCACAAAGTTTTACCGGTTTCATACTTTTAGTTTGGAGACTGCCTCTGTTGGGCGTCGTATTTTACAGACGGCTATGCCGTCAACGTCTCCCTCCTCTCATTAGCTTGCTTTGGGAAATCCCACAAGTAACGGCGCAGCGTCCCCCAGATGGAGGACAGAGAAATGGGGATTTTTGTTTACTTACCGTAAAATCTCTTTCTCTGAGTCCATCTGGGGGACGCTGCGATCCCTCCCATAGTTTGTCTGGTTTAATTGGTTAATTTTTTATTCTGGTCTATCTCCTTTGGCTTGGCTAAACGTTAACTGATCAGGGCTGAGCAGGAAGGAGATGGGAGGGGTTAGAGGGGGGAGGAGTCAGCTTTTGATAGTTCTGTGCCAATCTCCACTACCACACACCTCTAACCCACAAGTAACGGCGCAGCGTCCCCCAGATGGACTCAGAGAAAGAGATTTTACGGTAAGTAAACAAAAATCCCCATTTGTTAAAATTATATATCAAACGTTTGGGCAACCCTGGTCAAATCTTATGTCTCACTGACTTATGAGATGACAGTGAGACTGTATTCACAATTCACAACCTTGTAAAATACAGATTTAAACAAAACATATTTCTGGACATTTTGATGCAATTTAAGATATATGTGCTGAAAGTACATGTTAAATAATGGAACAGTGAATGTGACGTGTGTAAAAGTTTGGGCACCTTGTCAGTCAGTACTGTAATACCCCCATGGCAAAAACTACTCCTTGACAACGGTATATGGTCAGGGACTCAACAGTGACTATGTCTCCTCACTCTGCTGGCGCTGAGATCCCAACACAGGGGAAATGCTACTTACTGATTACCAGTATGTTTTAAAATGAGTACACCCACATAGAAAAAATACTGTAGCACAGTGGTTCCCAAGCAGTGTGCCTAGGCACCCTGGTGTGTAGCGAAGCTCTTGTAGGGGTGCCTCGGGATGGTGGTCCAGGACCAACTCTATTTATGGTCAGAGTGACAGGCAAAACCATTGCTAGTTCTGCCAATCCTAAACATGTGGACAATCAGAAGCACAACTGTACACCACCACATAACTGATTGTTCACGGGCAACGAGAAGGGTTTTACACGGGATGGACCTGGGTGAACAGCAGTGGAAACGGGTAACCTGGGTCATCCGACCTGGGACCCGTTCACAGCACGTGGAGAGGCACTTTCCCTGCGCAAGGAGATAATGTCATCTCCAAGCACCAGAACTGCACCTATGTATAGTGTGAATGGCGCCAATCTGGAAATAACCCGGATCGGCGCCACGGTGAAAAGGGGTCTGTCCCGGGTATGACCTTGTTTGGAAAGGTCAGACCCCTGACTTTAGTGGAAAAGGGGCAAAAGATAATTTTTGTTCTTGAATTTTTCCCTGCTATACCTTCTATCCTAGAAATATTCTGGGGTTGTCTTGATTTAACTGCATGTGTCAGTTCTCCACAAAGATGTTCAAGTTTTGATTCCATACTCCTTTTGTGGTAGGGTATTAGAAAAGAGATAATATCTGCATCTGTGAGTGTGTAACACTTTGTACTTTCAGTTTGGGAGCGTTCTTTGCTGACCTTGGGCCAGGCACTCTTACAAGAAAAAAAGAGGTTTCATTTTCTTGGAATGGATTATTTAAGTGAGAGCTAGGGTGCAGAATGCACATTTTGGTGCACATAGTAGCCTCACTGCATAATTTTATTTTTATAGGTACATTCCAAAAACCTGGATGTGGAAAATTTGCTAGTTTGGCAGTTAGGTGCGTTTGCTCAAATAGAAAAACTCTGCATAGCCACGTGCATACACCTGCTGTGTTGAGACAACAGATTAGAATAAAAGTGACCTTCTGATATATTTTTATGATTAAGGTAGAAATGCAAAGCTAAAAAGACGTGCTGGAGCATAACCGCATGATCTGATTTGCCACACATTTGCTTTCCAAACAATATTACTATTGTGTGTGTTCATTTTCCTAATTAGAAAAGTCAGTTTTGCAACATTCTTCATGTGTATTCATACATTATAACTGCAGTGTCAGGAATGGCTCTGCTGTCTTCTCACACTGCATTCTTATTTGTTTTTATTTCTTTACGTTAATAGTCGGGATTTACTGACTTGCCCAGTGCAATCTGATGATTGTTATAGAAAGCACCTTTTCTTTTCAGATGGTTTATATTCCCCAAGTCCATTTTTGTTGTTATGTGAATTTAACTAGACAAAATTATCAATTTAAATAGCCTGTCTCCAATTTTAAACCACAATGTCCGAGTAATATTACTGTCACAACTTTCAGCCATATGGTCTAAAATATTCTAAAGTTAAAGCTTAGTAATGTTGGACTAGAAACTATGTGAGGATTTAAAAGTGTTACCTGTTTCTGCAAGAGAATAATTCATTCAAGAAACATAAACCTCAAAGAAACTATGATGGCCCTTTAAGATGCTATATAACCATAGTGTATAATCAATGATTAAAGGTGAATAACTTACACATTATACCCCTATAAGGCGTTAGGGTTTTTTTTGTTTTGTTTTTCATTTGAGTATTTTTATTGAAGTTTTCTTAGGAAAACCGAACAAAACGACACTACAAAACACAAAAAGAGAAAGAAGCAACAAAGACATAATAATAGGGCAATGCAGTCATGAAAATATGGACTAAATCAAGTTAAATGATAAAGTACCAACAATTCTAAGATACCAAGACAAGACAAAATGATGCATTCTTCCAACTAGACTGAATTATAGACCTAAATATTCTACAAAAATCCAAATGGGATGGCAGGGACTCCCACGGGACACTCGGGAGAAACTAAAGAGCGAAAGCTCTAGATCTAAGGCAAAGTGGGAGGTTTGCCAAACAGACCAGACTATCAAACTTAGCGTGGCAGCATCACTTGGTGTACGTAAAGCGTTTATGAGAAATATCCAGGCAGCAAGAAACGGGGCCTTGGAGCTATTGAACTCTAATAATAAGGAATTAATGAATCCGAGAGGCCTAGGCTAATGATACAGATGTAGCCACACTCATCCAGCCTGCAGCACTGGCAAACCCACCGAGGCACGAGTGCGACTTAGTACGCCAAGCTGTGGCTTTATAAGCCACCCATGTATTCCTATGGGCACTTGTACCAGGACACGTGTGTGTCCTAGTCTCTGGCACACTTGCAGCACCTGGATTGCTGAGTATATGGAAAGCTTCAGGCTCGATGGGCTTGTTTACGTCTGTATGTGGTCAAAGAAGGAAATCCCAATCCCAGTCTCAACAGTACAGTGTACGACAGTACACCAAAATTCAAACACATGCAGACCAAGAGAAAATGCCAGAAATTGGCCTTAGAAGTGTTACATTATGGACAGGAGGTAGAGATCTACATTCCCAGCCTAACCAGACACAGCGAAGTCCAATAGACCCAGTGCAAAATATAAAGTAGTATCTGCGGAAACAGGCAAGCGCTAAAGCCACATGAGGAGAACGAAGTACTGACCGCCAATCATCATTCAACAAGGGGGCCAAATCACCCTTCTAACGCCATCAGAGAGACTGTAACTCCTCAACTCCAAAGTGTGACAACAAAGAGGAGTAGACATAGGAAATAAACTTTTTAGAAGCGACAATGCAGAGCAAGGTATGAACATGTGACTCAGAAACAACCTGTACAGTACCTCCCCACTGAGTACAGATAGCATGACGAAGCTGCAAGTATGTAAAAAACATATTATTCGAAAACTATCTTCACAATGTTTATCCGACCCGTAACCAACAGGGGAAACTGCTACTACACATAAGACCGAGCAAACCAAAAAAGTAAGCAATTGGGCAAAACCATGTTGTACTGCAGCTGGGGCAGACGTAACATGTGCTGATAAATTTAGATTTGGGTGGGGTGTGTTCAAACTGAAATCTAAATTGCAGTGTAAAAATTAAGCCGCCAGTATTTACCCTGCACAGAAACAATATAACCCACCCAAATCTAAATCTCCCTTCACATGTTACATCTGCCCCACCTACAGTGCACATGGTTTTGCCCAATTGTTTACTTTTTTTGGTTAGCTAACAAACCTGAATAAGGCCCATAATCCACAGGGTCAAGAGTAGGGGTGGGCAACATGCGGCCCGCGGGCCGAATGCGGCCCGCGAACCGATCCTGCCTGGCCCGCTGTCCCCCAGCAGTGCGCAATGACAAGGGGCCCGACTAGCTGAGCCGCTGGTCCTTGCGCTACAGCAGCTCAAAGACGCAGCGCCGCTGAGGAAATCCTGGTCACGTCACAGAGGCTGCTGACCGGGATTTCCTTTCCGACGTCAGGCGCTTGGTGGTGCGGGGGCAGAGCCAAAGCAGGGGCATAAGCGGATGCGGCCAGCGGATCATCTGGGCAGCTGAACGCCCGGTTGTCTCCTGCTCCCTGGCTAACCACCTCGGCCGGCTCTGCATCATGGAGCATCATGGAGGAACAGCGGCAGCGTCCCCCACACCCTCCCTCCTCCAGGGAGGAGGAAGCAGACCTTGGCCTCCCAGTCACTGTACCGCATCACACCCAAAATTACTGGCGGTGCGGCTCCATGGACTGCACAGCACTTGATCTTCTGGCCTGTACCTGGTTACCGCATGTGACGTCCTGCAACTCAGTGGATTGGTGCAGAGAGAGGTGAGCACCCTGGGAGCCCTATACCCACCTATCCCCCCCCCTTCCCCCGTGTGTGTGACTCACTGTACCTAATACCTCTGTGTGAGTGACCCCCACTACCACCCTCACCCCTGGTGTGTGTCCCAGTACCCTCCTACCCCTGTGTATGTGTTCCACACCTTGTACCCCCCCCCGTATTTGATACCCAGTACCCCCTGCCTCTATATATATGACACCCTGTACCCCTACCTCAGTGTATATGGCACCCTGTACCCCTACCTTCCTGACGTTTTTGACAGTGAACACCCCCTGACGCTTTGTGACACACCCCTGGGGGTCCGAGTTACGGATTTTCGCAGCGCAGCGATCAAGGCCAAACGGGGCTAAACTGTGCATGCACCGCAATGCGCATTTGCGTCGTATCGTACGGGTACAATGGCCGGCGTGCTTTTGCACAGGATCTAGCGACGCTTTCAGTCGCACTGGCGGACGCAAGAAGATTGACAGGAAGTGGGAGTTTCTGGGTGGCAACTGACCGTTTTCTGGGAGTTTTTGGGAAAACGCAGGCGTGGCCGGGCGTTTGCAGGGCGGGTGTCTGACGTCATTACCGTGTCACTCGTCGCAGCAAACATCGCACAGAATAAGTAACTACAGGGCTGGTCTTGTTCTGCACAAAATGTGTTTGCAGGCGCTCTGCTGCACAGGATGCTATTTTAATACACTCCCCCGTGGGCGGCGACTATGCATTTGCACGGCTGCTAAAACTAGCTAGCGAACGACCAACTCGGAATGAGGGCCCCTGTACCCAACTACACCTGTGTGTGTTTTTGTTATACCTTGTACCTGTGCGTGCTCAGGGAGGGAGGGGATATTTTGTGTGCGGCCCTCGAATATTCGATGGAATGTGTTAAGTGGCCCCCCAGCTGAAATAATTGCCCACCCCTGGTCAAGAGTGACCAGAATTCCTGGGTATTTCAATTTTAATCACCAACTTAAATGGAAATGTATAGGTTGGTGGTATAATGAGAGTTGAGAGAAAAATAAAAAAAGAACTGAGAGTTATCCCTATTTAATTTTATACCTACAAAAAAAACAACAAAGTATCTACTGTTGCAAAAAGAAACATCAGTGTGCACTGCATATCTGACAAAAATAACATATCACCTGCATTTAGTGCAAGTTTTTCCTCTCAACCTGAGATCAAGTCTACAGATAGCACGATACGAATGGATGGCACAGTCTAAGGGGTATATGCAATTCCGGGCGAATTGCGGCAATTTTTCGACCGTTTTTAAATTCGACACAATTCGACCGGCGAATTCCGTCCGGCGGGTGCCGGAATTCGACATATTCAATAAAAAACGGATTCGACAGTCCCGCTGTCGAAAAACGGACCAATTGACGGATTTTGAAACGACTTTTCAGATGGTACAAAAAAACGGTAAAAAACCCGAAAAAAATTTGCTTGGGGTCCCCCCTCCTAAGCATAACCAGCCTCGGGCTCTTAGAGCCGGTCCTGGTTGCAAAAATACGGGGGGGGGAAATGACAGGGGATCCCCCGTATTTTAACAACCAGCACCGGGCTCTGCGCCTGGTCCTGGTGCAAAAAATATGGGGGACATAAAGAGTAGGGGTCCCCCGTATTTTTTGTACCAGCACCGGGCTCCACTAGCTGGACAGATAATGCCACAGCCGGGGGACACTTTTATACCGCTCCCTTCGGCCGTGGCATTAAATACCCAACTAGTCACCCCTGGCCGGGGTACCCTGGAGGAGTGGGGACCCCTTCAATCAAGGGGTCCCCCCCAGCCACCCAAGGGCCAGGGGTGAAGCCCGAGGCTGTCCCCCCCATCCAAGGGCTGTGGATGGGGGGCTGATAGCCTTGTTGAAAATGAAAGAATATTGTGTTGTTTTTTTTGCAGAAGAACTACAAGTCCCAGCAAGCCTCCGCAAGCTGGTACTTGGAGAACCACAAGTACCAGCATGCGGGGGGGGAACGGGCCCGCTGGTACCTGTAGTTCTTCTGCAAAAAAAATACCCAAATAAAAACAGGACACGCACACCGTGAAAATACAACTTTATTTCACACATGCCGACACACACATACTTACCTATGTTGACACGCCGACTGCCACGTCTCCAATGTCGAAGAATCCGGGGTACCTGAAAATAAAATTATATACTCACCTAAATCCAGTGTCCTGTGATATTTGTAATCCACGTACTTGGCAAAAAAAAAAAACGCATACCCGATCCACACGGACTGAAAGGGGTCTCATGTTTACACATGGGACCCCTTTCCCCGAATACAGAGACCCCCCGTGACTGCTGTCAAAGAAGGTCCCTTCAGCCAATCAGGGAGCGCCACGTCGTGGCACTCTCCTGATTGGCTGTATGCGCGTCTGAGCTGTCAGACGCGCATCGCACAGCCCCCTCCATTATCTTCAATGGTGGGAACTTTGCGGTCAGCGGTGAGGTCACCCGCGGTCAGCGGCTGACCGCGGGTAACCCCACCGCTGACCGCAAAGTTCCCACAATTGAAACTAATGGAGGTGCTGTGCGATGCGCTGTCTGCCAGCTCAGACACACATAGGGAATCAGGAGAGTGCCAGGACGTGGCGCTCCCTGATTGCCTGAAGGGACCCTCTGTGACAGGAGTCACGGGGGGTCTCAGCATTCGGGGAAAGGGGTCCCATGTGTAAACATGGGACCCCTTTCAGTCCGTGTGGATCGGGTATGCGTTTTTTTTTTTTTTTGCCAAGTACGTGGATTACAAATATCACTGGACACTGGATTTAGGTGAGTATAATTATCTTTTCTTTTCAGGTACCCCATGGATTCTACTTGGAGAAGTGGACCGAACATCGTGTCAACATAGGTAAGTATGTGTGTGTGTCGGCATGTGTGAAATAAAGTTGTATTTTCACGGTGTGCGTGTCCTGTTTTTATTTGGGTATTTTTTTTGCAGAAGAAATACAGGTACCAGCGGGCCCGTTTCCCTCCCGCATGCTGGTACTTGTGGTTCTCCAAGTACCAGCTTGCGGGGGAGGTTTGCTGGGACTTGTAGTTCTTCTGCAAAAAACAATATTCGTTCATTTTCAACAAGGCTATCAGCCCCCCATCCGCAGCCCTTGGATGGGGGGGACAGCCTCGGGCTTCACCCCTGGCCCTTGGGTGGCTGGGGGGGGGACCCCTTGATTGAAGGGGTCCCCACTCCTCCAGGGTACCCCGGCCAGGGGTGACTAGTTGGGTATTTAATGCCACGGCCGCAGGGAGCGGTATAAAAGTGTCCCCCGGCTGTGGCATTATCTGTCCAGCTAGTGGAGCCCGGTGCTGGTACAAAAAATACGGGGGACCCCTACTCTTTTTGTCCCCCATATTTTTTGCACCAGGACCAGGCGCAGAGCCCGGTGCTGGTTGTTAAAATACAGGGGATCCCCTGTCATTTCCCCCCCCCCCCCCCCCCCCCGTATTTTTGCAACCAGGACCGGCTTAAAGAGCCCGAGGATGGTTATGCTTAGGAGGGGGGACCCCACGCAATTTTTTTTCGGGTTTTTATCCCATTCCATTAAAAAAAATTGTAGAAAATATATAAATAATACTTGTGCCTCCTAAATAGACAAACCAAGTACCTAATCCCTTCTAATATAAATAGATATGCTATTAGCAATAAAAAAAAACACCAAAAAAAACATGTTTTTAAAAAAATTTATTACATTCCGCCGGCAAAGTGAGGCGGATTGAAAATGACGAATTACTGATGAAAAGCACTGTTGTCGAATTTACATTCTACAATTGAATATACTTTTGTTGAAAAGCTGCATTTGTACCATTGCAGAAATGTCGAATTTGTCAAATGTCGAATTTCAAAAAGTCGAATTTGAAAAGTCCGTTTTTTTGACAAAAAGTACTGTATTGCATTGTCGAAAAAAAAAATTTGGCGAAAAAGTCCAGTTTTTTCGACATTTTCGGGAATTCGACCGCAATTGCATATACCCCTAACTGCTCAGTGGCATTGGTAAACAAGGAAGGGAGAGAGCTGGAATCCCTGCCTGGTGGCCCAATCCATGAAAAAGGAATCTGTTATACAGTTATACCCCTTTCACACAGAAATGCAAATTCCCGGGTGAAGAAGTTCTACCCGGTAATTTGCCAATAAACACACGTCCTTTTTCTGTGTGAAAGGGTCAACCTGGGTTGAAATTCCTGGGATTTTATCAGGGTTGGAGACCTGGGAATTTCGACCTGGGTTGACACACAGACTAAATACCTGTTTTGATCCGCAAATTACCAGATAGAAATTCTTGACCTGGTAATTTGCTTGTCTGTGTGAAAGGGGGGTCAGGCAGGGACCGGCAAAACTACCCGGCACTGAAATGCCGGGTAATTAAGACATTTCTGTCTGAAAAGGTTATCACAAAGCCATTAATGCAAACTCTGGTATTTGGGCAGGAGTACATCAATCGGACTCAGCCTATAAACCCATCACCCACCTCAAAGTGGGAAAGTAAAGCCCCAAGATAATGCAGCTTGACTGAGTCAAAGCTTGAGCCGCATCAAGGGATATGACCAAAGCATCCTCTATGCCTTCAATGGCAAGCTGCAAATAGGAAAATAAACATCTTAAGTTAATTGTAGTCATTTTACCTGGCATAAAGACAATTTGATCCATGTGGATAATTTACAAAACAACTTTGTTAAAACACAAAGCAAGAATCTAGATCAGTATTTTAATATCAGTCTATACTTACTGGGTTTGGAGATTATCACCCCTGTCAAAAATGGGTGCAAGAAGTCAACTTCTAATAGTGCATCAAAAACCTTGCAACAGTTTAGGTACAAAAAAAAAGGGCAAGTAAGTTGTGTAGAGTTCAATAAGGAGCCTGTCAACACCCGAAGTTTTACCTGAAGGGAAGGATGATCTGATCCAAATGACAGTTTACACCTAGCAATGAATAACCATCCTGATATGCATACATCTTCCAAAAATAGTCACAAAATACTGCAGCAATAGATGGGATAGAGGTATGAGTAACTCCCCTTTTATCCAGCAATCTGTGCACAGTGGAGGTGGCAGAGTCAATCTGAGCCATATATGCCATAAATCTGCTTGCATTTTCCTCTTTATTGAAGTGTGTGAGAAATAAAAAAATAAGCCTCCGACTTGACATATTTCCAGAAATAAGTCAAACCATTTTATTATGCACTTTTAACCATGCCACCCTATCAGCAGTGAGGTGTCTCCTAATAGAGCTCTCCTTTAAGAACACAATACCTTGTCTACAAATCTTCCTTACACTTTTGTGACCAAACTGTGCCACTTGAAAAATCAAAGTTCCACAGAGAAAAGGCTTTAAATGTGTCCCAAACTAACGGGGCAGCCTGTCCCACAGGGTTATCAGTTGTTCGGAGGCCACCCCCATTTGTGATAGCCAGAAGGAGTTAAACTTCAAAAAGGAGGCCCCCCTGAAAACCTCATATTTAGAGTATACCTTCCAAATGTACCTTTTTGGCAAACACAGTACTTGCTTTTTTTATGTTCTGTGCTGGCCAATAAGGGCCTTGTTTTGGCGTCTCCCAATCCTATTCATTTCTACAGGAGCATCACGGGACCACGCCCCCTTTCCAAATTACCGGTTTTCATCAAGGCAGTGTTAGAGGGTATGTTTAAAGTAGCCAACAAAGGGGTGTGGGCCAAAACTCTACTGAACAAATAAGTAACCTTGGAAACTACCAGCAGTAGGAATCTGTAATAAAAGAAAATATTAATACTATATTGATGCTAGAAAAGGAGTAGTTGGACAAGGAAAAACAGGAGTAACATCTCGCATCCAGGTGAAACTGATGCCAGGCATCCACAGAACCCATTCAATAAACACAAAAGAATAGAGGGCTGCTTTTCTTTTGTTTTTTGGATTCAGTCTGATTTTAAAGTTGAGCAGCTGCACTTCCAATTGAGTAATAAAAACAATAATAGTTACTTTAAATTGCATTTTTGGGACTATTTTGCATAACTTATCCACAAGACCCATCTCTGTATTAAACTGCTAAAAACCAGTAGCACCAACTAAGTGGTACGCTAACCACAAACATCACTTAACCTGGACAAACTGTGATCTAGATTTTTAAACATTAGTGGTGAAGTCCTGATCAATAACAACTCCTTGTCCATTAAATTCCAGGGGGTCCTTAGTCCTGGGAATCCGTCAGATATCACCATCTTTGTATTGCAAAATTTTGCAGTAAATGTCCTCAGAGGATCCCCATGTGGAAGAGGACTTGTAGATATGCAGTGAGCTCCCTCAGTGGCAAACTGAGGGAGTTAAAGGTGCCACTCCCAAAAGTGGTAGTCATCCAGGTTTCCAGGGAATGTTCAGGAATGTTACCTTCTGCCTTCTCAGGTAAACCAACCAAAGAAACATTATTGTGGCGAAGACGTCCCTCCATGTCAACCAATATACATTGACATGCAACAATTGAGATTCTAATGAGCTCAACCTGTCAGGAATATGGTAGTAATCCTCCAACATAAAGGTTTGGGTTTTCATCTCCCCAATCCTCCAAGAGTTACTGTATGGGACAGTAAATCAGCAGAAGAAGATTGAGCATCCGTGATTGGTATTAAAGAATTGGGACAGAAACAGAGTGGGAAAATTTTTCCAGCCTGGCAGCAGCCAAGGCCTGGGATTTTAGCAAACAGAGGAGAGGCTATAGCTTAAACAGTAAAGCAGGAGGTCATATAGATCAGCAGCAGTTGGAGGTGTCAGCAGAAGAAAAGAACCAGGAAAACAAACTGTAGAGTGCCAAGAAGAACAGATTCCTCCAAGCAGGAGGCACTTCAAGTTCCAGGGACCAATGATTACAGCACACAGTACTAGATCCAGGGGACAGGAACCTGGAGCAGTATGGAGATCCCAACATCTGAGGCACCAAAACCTACTGGAGAGCAACAGTAGTCCAAGAGAAGCAGCTGTTCACAAATAGCAGACAGCACCATAGAAGCAGAATATCCCCGCCAGAGGATGGAGCTTCAGCAGAGATGGGCCCAGGCAGGAAGCAGCGGAGACCGGAGACAGCAGTTAAGGACACATACAGCTACACTGGACCATCGGGAAAGGCTGTAAAGCTTGATACGCCCCGGGCAAGGGGGGTCCCAGGAGGCCAGAAGAGGATTATTAAGGCTAGAAAAGACAAGACACATGTTCTACTCCATTGTCAACCAAGCCACTCACCAAGGTCTAAGAGTTATTAATATCTTTTCATTTATAAATAGACCTTAATTATGTGTTTTAGTTATTTGTGAAAAATCTTCATTTACAAACCTGTTTTTAGTAACTTCCAGCTGTACTTCTTTTCAGTTGACAATTTTTTTTTCTCTAACGTCCTAGTGGATGCTGGGGACTCCGTCAGGACCATGGGGAATAGCGGCTCCGCAGGAGACAGGGCACAAAAGCAAGCTTTTAGGATCACATGGTGTGTACTGGCTCCTCCCCCTATGACCCTCCTCCAAGCCTCAGTTAGGTTTTTGTGCCCGGCCGAGAAGGGTGCAATCTAGGTGGCTCTCTTAAAGAGTTACTTAGAAAAAGTTTTTAGGTTCTTTATTTTCAGTGAGTCCTGCTGGCAACAGGCTCACTGCATCGAGGGACTTAGGGGAGAGATTTTCAACTCACCTGCGTGCAGGATGGATTGGATTCTTAGGCTACTGGACATAGCTCCAGAGGGAGTCGGAACACAGGGCTCGCCCTGGGGTTCGTCCCGGAGCCGCGCCGCCGACCCCCCTTGCAGACGCTGAAGATGAAGAGGTCCGGAACCAGGCGGCAGAAGACTCTCAGTCTTCATCAGGTAGCGCACAGCACTGCAGCTGTGCGCCATTGTTGTCAGCACACTTCACACAGCGGTCACGGAGGGTGCAGGGCGCTGGGGGGGGCGCCCTGGGCAGCAATGTATAATACCTGTATGGCGAAAAATACATCACATATAGCCCTTGAGGCTATATGGATGTATTTAACCCCTGCCAGATATCTAAAACTCCGGAGAAGAAGCCCGCCGAAAAGGGGGCGGGGCCTATTCTCCTCAGCACACAGCGCCATTTTCCCTCACAGAAAGGCTGGTGGGAAGGCTCCCATGCTCTCCCCTGCACTGCACTACAGAAACAGGGTTAAAACAGAGAGGGGGGGCACTGATTTGGCGATATGTATATATATTAAAATGCTATAAGGGAGGAACACTTATATAAAGGTTGTCCCTGGATAATTATAGCGTTTTGGTGTGTGCTGGCAAACTCTCCCTCTGTCTCCCCAAAGGGCTAGTGGGTCCTGTCCTCTATCAGAGCATTCCCTATGTGTGTGCTGTATGTCGGTACGTGTGTGTCGACATGTATGAGGAAAATATTGGTGAGGAGGCGGAGCAAATTGCCTGTAATGGTGATGTCACTCTCTAGGGAGTCGACACCGGAATGGATGGCTTATTTATGGAAATTACGTGACAATGTCAACACGCTGCAAGCCGGTTGACGACATGAGAGGGCCGGCGAACAAATTAGTATCTGTCCAGGCGTCTCAAACACCGTCAGGGGCTGTAAAATGCCCATTTACCTCAGTCGGTCGACACAGACCCAGACACGGACACTGATTTCAGTGTCGACGGTGAAGAAACAAACGTATTTTCTTTTAGGGCCACACGTTAAGGGCAATGAAGGAGGTGTTACATATTTCTGATACTCCAAGTACCACAAAAAAGGGTATTATGTGTGAGGTGAAAAAACTACCTGTAGTTTTTCCTGAATCAGATAAATTAAATGAAGTGTGTGATGATGCGTGGGTTTCCCCCGATAGAAAATTATTGGCGGTATACCTTTTCCCGCCAGAAGTTAAGGCGCGGTGAGAAACACCCCTCAGGGTGGATAAGGCGCTCACACGCTTATCAGAACAAGTGGCGGTACCATCTACGGATAGGGCCGTACTTAAGGAGCCAGCTGATAGGAGGCTGAAAAATATCCTAAAAAGTATACACACACATGCTGGTGTTATACTGCGACCAGCGATCGCCTCAGCCTGGATGTGCAGAGCTGAGGTGGCTTGGTCGGATTCCCTGACTAAAAATATTGATACCTTTGACAGGGACAGTATTTTATTGACTATAGAGCATTTAAAGGAAGCATTTCTATATATGCGAGATGCGCAGAGGGATATTTGCACTCTGGCATCAAGAGTAAATGCGATGTCCATATCTGCAAGAAGATGTTTATGGACACGACAGTGGTCAGGTGATGCAGATTCCAAACGGCACAAAGATGTATTGCCGTATAAAGGGGAGGAGTTATTTGGGGTCGGTCCATGGGACCTGGTGGCCAGGGCAACTGCTGGAAAATCCACCGTTTTTTACCCTAAGTCACATCTCTGCAGAAAAAGACACCGTCTTTTCAGCCTCAGTCCTTTCGTCCCTATAAGAGTCATATCTGCCCAGGGATAGAGGAAAGGGAAGAAGACTGCAGCAGGCAGCCCATTCCCAGGAACAGAAGCCCTCCACCGCTTCTACCAAGTTCTCAGCATGACGCTGGGACCGTACAGGACCCCTGGATCCTACAAGTAGTATCCAAGGGGTACAGATTGGAATGTCGAGAGGTTTCCCCCCTCGCAGGTTCCTGTAGTCTGCTGTACCAATGTCTCCCTCCGACAGGGAGGCAGTATTGAAAACAATTCACAAGCTGTATTCCCAGCAGGTGATAATAAATTTACCCCTCCGACAACAAGGAAAGGGGTATTACTCCACACTATATGGTGGTACTGAAGGCTAGGTGAGACCTATTCTAAATCTGAAAAATTTGAACACTTACAAGGGTTCAAATCCAGATGGAGTCACTCAGAGCAGTGATAGCAAAGAACAAGTGGACTATATGGTGTCCCGGGACATCAGGGATGCTTACCTCCATGTCCCAAAATTTGCCTTTTCTCACCAAGGGTACCTCAGGTTCGTGGTACAGAACTGTCACTATCAGTTTCAAGACGATGCCGTTGGATTGTCCAAGGCACCCCGGGTCCTTACCAAGGTAATGACCGAAAGGAGGATTCGTCTTCAAAGAAAATGGACGACCTCCTGATAAGAACAAGGTCCAGAGAACAGTTGGAGGTCGGAGTAGCACTATCTCAAGTAGTTCTACGACAGCACGGGTGGATTCTAAATATTCCAAAACCGCAGTTGTTCCGACGACACGTCTGCTGGTCCTAGGGATGATTCTGGACACAGTCCAGAAAAAGGTGTTTCTCCCAGAGGAGAAAGCCAGGGAGTTATCCGAGCTAATCGGGATCCTCCTAAAACCAGGAAAAGTGTCAGTGCATCATTGCACAAGAGTCCTGGTAAAAATGGTGGCTTATTACGAAGCGCTTCCATTCGGCAGATTTCACGCAAGAACTCTTCAGTGGGATCTGCTGGACAAATGGTCCGGATCGCATCTTCAGATGCATCAGCGGATAACCCTATATCCAATGACAAGGGTGTCTCTCCTGTGGTGATTACAGAGTGCTCATCTTCTAGAGGGCCGCAGATTCGGCATTCAGGATTGGATGCTCGTGACCACGGAGGCCAGCCTGAGAGGCTGGGGAGCAGTCACACAAGGAGTGTGATCAAGTCTGGAGAATTCTCTCCACATAAATATACTGGAGCTAAGAGCAAATTTATAATGCTCTAAGCTTAGCAAGACCTCTGCTTCAAGGTCAGCCGGTATTGATCCAGTGGGATAACATCACGGCAGTCGCCCACGTAAACAGAAAGGGCGGCACAAGAAGCAGGAGGGCAGTGGCAAAACTGCAAGGATTTTTCGCTAGGCGGAAAATCATGTGATAGCACTGTCAGCAGTGTTCATTCCGGGAGTGGACGACTGGGAAGCAGACTTCCTCAGCAGGCACGACCTCCACCCGGGAGAGTGGGAACTTCATCGGGAAGTTTTCCGCATGATTGTGAACCGTTGGGAAAGACCAAAGGTGGACATGATGGCGTCCCGCCCGAACAAAAAAATGGGACAGGTATTGCGCCAGGTCACGAGACCTTCAGGCGATAGCTGTGGACGTCCTGGTAACACCGTGGGTGTAACAGTCGGTGTATGTGTTCCCTTCTCTGCTTCTCATAACCAAGGTATTGAGAATTATAAGACATAGAGGAGTAAGAACTATACTCGTGGCTCCGGATTGGCCAAGAGGGGCTTGGTAACCGGAACTTCAAGAGATGCTCACAGAGGACTAATGGCCTCGGGAGCTAAGAAGGGATTTGCTTTCAGCAAGTACCATGTCTGTTCCAAGAGGAACCGTGGCATCGGCCTTTAAGAAAGGACCTGCTCCAGCAGGGACCTTGTCTGTCCAAGACTTACCGCGACTGCGTTTGACGGCATGGCGGTTTGAACGCCGGATCCTAAGGGAAAAGGCATTCCGGAAGAGGTCATACCTACCCTGGTCAAAGCCAGGAAGGAGGTGACCGCACAACGTTATCACCACATGTGGTAAAAATATGTTGCGTGGGTGAGGCCAGGAAGGCCCCACGAAAAAATTTCAACTAGGTCGATTTCTGCACTTCCTGCAAACAGGAGTGTCTATGAGCCTCAACTTGGGGTCCATTAAGGTTCAAGTTTCGGCCCTATAGATTTTCTTCCAGAAAAAATTGGCTTCAGTTCCTGAAGTCCAGACGTTTGTCAAGGGAGTATTGCATATACAGCCCTTGTGTGCCTCCAGTGGCACCGTGGGATCTCAACGTAGTGTTGGGATTCCTCAAATCATATTGGTTTGAACCACTCAAATCTGTGGATTTGAAATATCTCACATGGAAAGTGACCATGCTGTTGGCCCTGGCCTCGGCCAGGCGATTGTCAAAATTGGCGGCTTTGTCTTACAAAAGCCCATATTTGATTTTCCATTCGGACAGGGCAGAACTGCGGACTCGTCCCCAGTTTCTTCCTAAGGTGGTGTCAGCGTTTCATCTGAAACAACCTATTGTGGTGCCTGCGGCTACTAGGGACTTGGAGGACTCCAAGTTGCTAGACGTTGTCAGGGCCCTGAAAATATATATATATATATAATTCCAGGACGGCTGGAGTCAGAAAGTCTGACTTGCTGTTTATATTGTAGGCACCCAAAAAGCTGGGTGCTCCTGCTTCTAAGCAGACTATTGCTCGTTGGATTTGTAGTACAATTCAGCTTGCACATTCTGTGGCAGGCCTGTCACAGCCAAAATCTGTAAATGCCCATTCCACAAGGAAGGTGGGCTCATCTTGGGCGGCTGCCCGAGGGGTCTCGGCTTTACAACTTTGCCGAGCAGCTACTTGGTCAGGGGCAAACACGTTTGCTAAATTCTACAAATTTGATACCCTGGCTGAGGAGGACCTGGAGTTCTCTCATTCGGTGCTGCAGAGTCATCCGCACTCTCCCGCCCGTTTGGGAGCTTTGGTATAATCCCCATGGTCCTGACGGAGTCCCCAGCATCCACTAGGACGTTAGAGAAAATAAGATTTTACTTACCGATAAATCTATTTCTCATAGTCCGTAGTGGATGCTGGGCGCCCATCCCAAGTGCGGATTGTCTGCATTACGTGTACATAGTTATTGTTACAAAAAAATCGGGTTATTATTGTTGTGAGCCATCTTTTTTAGAGGCTACTTCATTGTTATCATACTGTTAACTGGGTTCAAATCACAAGTTGTACGGTGTGATTGGTGTGGCTGGTATGAGTCTTACCCGGGATTCAAGATCCTTCCTTATTGTGTACGCTCGTCCGGGCACAGTACCTAACTGAGGCTTGGAGGAGGGTCATAGGGGGAGGAGCCAGTACACACCATGTGATCCTAAAAGCTTGCTTTTGTGCCCTGTCTCCTGCGGAGCCGCTATTCCCCATGGTCCTGACGGAGTCCCCAGCATCCACTACGGACTATGAGAAATAGATTTATCGGTAAGTAAAATCTTATTTTTAATTAAAGATATTCATTCACTGTCCCCAATAGCCACGTTGTTATAAAAAGGAATCCTACAAAATGTGTTGGTTTCATAATTGTAGCAATCATTATTATTTTTTAAACATATGTGTTACGCAGACTACTCGGTATCTGGGTTGTCAGGTGGGACCAGGTGACGCTCAAGCAATTACCCCTTGCCCAGGAGTCTTTTAGCCTCCTGCGATGCTAGGATTCTCCTATAGCAGCTGCCTTTCCAGGGTGAATTAGGTCCACCCTGTACTCAGATGCCCCCAGTTTTTATGTATGAGCAAGGTGACTATTGAAGTCTGGGCAAGAGTAATGCAGTACTGTGAGACGTCACAGGACAACCTTGATAACCCTGCCCAATACTCAGACAGGAATAATAAACAAATTGTACACAGGTGCAACAATGTACAGGGTGGTACAATACTTCATGCTAATGATATGTAAATGCAACAATGCATAGGATGATATGAGCAACTTGGCTAAATACAGTATAAATGCAACAATACACAGGGTGGTATAATAATCCAACAGGTGGTATGTAAATGCAACAATGCACAGGATGATGTAATCAACTAAATATCAATGGATAATAAATGCAACAATGCACAGGATGATATAAATAATCAAATACAAGCAGTAACTCAAACTCTGAAAATAACCAATGCAAAATCCCAGGATTTAGCTTAAACTGTCTGATGTGGTTCTGAAGAAGCCCAGAATTTGATAGCAGGGTTGGCAACTGGAGCAGACCGAACTAACTGCACAGATTCTAGATTCCACCAAGGAAACAGGGACCGGACACAGGTACAAACAAGAAGCTATAGCCGGCCTCAGGTGAAGGGCAAGCTGGGTAATAAAAGAAGCCCCAATCAGGATGGCTGAAAAGGACAAGCCTCCTAAACACAAATTAACTGCAGCTGGAAAACCAGACACAAAAGTAATGGCCTAATTATCAGACAGGTGAAACTGCACAGACCAGGAGACCGGCTGCAGTTACACAGAACACAAACAGGAATGAGCCACAGCGGTGGCTCATGACAATATGAAAAATACATCTCAAACTCCGGTGTCCTGAAACCTAACCTTCACTATGCAAACAATAATCTTTTTCATTCTCCTTGCTCAGGGATTCAGTATATTATGTCGACATTGTCCATGACTCTGATGTAATGTCGACAATGTGTTTTTGATGTTTATCTAACCCTAACCCTGTACTGCAAATTTTGGCAATATCAGCATTTTCCAGGTGCTGTCATTTAAAGTGTGTCTACATCATGAATGTCAAACTTCTAGTGTCGACATTCTGAATATCAACATGGTCATTGTCAAAATTGCTGTCTCAGACTTGTTTGCAGAATTTCTCTCATGCGCAAATGTGTTTTGAGACTCTCCCCCTTTATTTACAATTTTATGTTTAATATTAGCAGTAAAAGGTATTGCATACAGATGTGACCTCATACACCTAGTCTATTTGCACCATATTGCACAAGACACATGAGGCTTGATTTAGAAGTGCACACATTGGTGATGTGGGACGCAAGCGGCTGATGTTTTCAGTCTGTGCATGCTTCGGAGAGGCACTGCGCATGTCTAATGGTTACCGCTCTGAGAAAATGCATCTCTTTTAGCAGTCAGATAACCTGGCCCTGTAACAACTAGATTAATCACTTGACCTCTTAGCAGTTTTTCCTGTGTACCTTCACAGACTTCTTCACAACACATCCTCAACACCTGAGTGCTGCAGTTATCGCACACTTTGTTTCCACTTCCATTTTACTCTTGTGAGCGGTGTCCTCGTTGTTGCTTTTTTCATTAATTGTGTTTCTTGTACTGCCTTTTTTATTTTGACTGTTAAAGTTGTCATTAACCTTTTTTCCAATGTAATTAGTTAGAAAGCTCTTCGCGGATGGCTGAAAGTTTCCCAACGAAGCAGTTCAAAACGTGACACCAGCAGACCATAAAATAAAACAAGGCCACTGCTGCTGTGTCCTGTTTGCTCACATGCATAATAAATAGCCGGATATTTACCAGCATGACAGAAAGTTTAAAATACACACAGGTCTATAGCTGTAATATGTGGTCATTTTCCAACTGCATTCACCATTATTACTGTGGTGATCTACACTTGCTCACATATTAGGGCCACATGCCTGATATTTGTGGTGATTTTACAGCGTGTGACCAGAATAAAAATAAATTGCTGATAACTGGATAATGTGTCACGCCACAGTGGTGGTACTCTTATTTTATCTGTGCGACTACCACCATAAGCTTTTAAAAAGTGCTGCCATGCCTTTAAAGAATTAGGCATAAGATAAGTAATACCCCTTTCACACCGCACAAATAACCCGGTATCGACCTGGCATATTGCACGGGTCAGCGTGTGTGAAACGGGCATAGCCGAAATCCCAGGTCACCTAACCCGGCAATTCAACCCGAGAATAAAGCAGTGTTATACCCGGGTTGAATACCGGGTCAGTGGCTGCGTAAACGGGCTCCCGGGTCGATGCATCTACTACAGCAGGGAGAGGTGGCGCGGAGATGATACTATCTCCCAGCGCCGACTCCGCCCCCCGCTGCTATGGCAACCCGCCCAGCATATTGCCGGGTTGGGGAAGCCTGCAGCAGCGGCCAATGCCGGATCCCACCCGGGAAGGACCCGTTTCCAATTCCCGAGTGATATCCGGCATTGGCAGTGTGAAAGGGGTATAAGATTGAAAATATTCAAGCAGCCAGCTAAAGATTTTGCCTTACTTTGGGCATGCTAGAAGGTTCATGCTAGAATAAGGTCATAATATTTTACTGTAGAAACTAAACCAGCATTTCCACATAGATTTTTTTTTTTCTTTAAGTAGGAAGTTATTCACCTTTTTAAGCATACATCATTTTTCTTAGCTGTTCTCCTACAAATCATTATCTAATTTTCAAAATCTCTCCGGAGTTCAAAAAAGTATGGCTGTCAGTACCACATAGGCCAGGGGTGGGCAAACTACGGCCCGCGGGCCACATGCGGCCCGTGAACTGATCCTGCCCGGCCCGCATCAGTGTGCAATGACAAGCGCCCAAACTGGCTGAGCTGCTTGTCATTGCGCTGCATTACCTCTGAGCCGTGAGCGGCGGTGCTGCTGGTCATGTTGGGTACAGCCGAACAGATTACCTGTGATATCAGGCACTGTTGGGGGTGGAGCCAAAGGCAGAGCGGCAGCGTGGATGGGGACGGCGTGTGGCGGGCAGTTTGAACACATGCAGCAGCACAGGCACAGCACTATCTGGACTCGGGGAAGAGCACCTAAGTAAGGTATATGTTTGGATGGCAGGTGGCAGCGGGACCTGCCTGGCAGGGGTGCCAGGGTGGGGGCAGCTGGCAATTCTGTCCAGGGAGGGAAGCTGGTAACTTTGTCTGGGGAGGGGAGCTGATTATTTTGTCCACGGAGGGAGGAGATGAGAAGATAACTGTAAAAAGTTTGTTTTTTTAATTATTATTATTATTATTATTATTATTAAATGTGATTGTTAGCAAGTGGTGGTTTGACACCTGACTATTCAATGTCGGTGGCAGTAGGGAATGCACTCGAAGCATAATCTGTGATAAGTACCCTGCTGGAGCCACATTGTTTTGTGTGCGGCCCTCGATATTCACTGTAAAGTGTTAAGTGGCCCCCCAGCTGAAATAATTGCCCACCCCTGACATAGGCTCACAGCACTCAGTATGTCATGTGCAAGCAGAAGTTATAGAAAGAGGGGGAGGATTTTACAGTGTAAACACAATTTAGAGTTGCTTTCCAAAGCATCTGTACTTACTGCAGCCGCATGTCTGTACACAACTGCTGCATTCGGGTGGTTTGCACACCGGCCGCAGTGCGCGCGTGCGACCCTACACCTTGCAGCCACATCCTGGAATTCAATTTCTGATGCATCGGGAGGCGTCACCACACATGCTGGCTGCTTTGTCCTGTGCTGGGCAGCCCTTAGCATGTGAGGAGATGGAGGGAGATCTTATTGCATATGCAGCAGTCTGCGTCCATCTCTGAATCAGGTCCTATGTGCCAGTTGACTGTGGTTGTCATCGTAAATCATGTGACACTACTGGGAAATCTGCAGAATTATTAATCATTAATCTTTCTTATACCCCCACACAGTGATTAAATCAATGCTGTAAAATATCTAAATCAGTATTAGTTTAGTAGTACCATAACCAAATTATATTGAGGTTGTCTAATATCAATTCTCTATTTGTCTACTCCAAATTAATTAATAACTAGTAAGTAATAAAATGACATACATTTCCAGCCACTACACATTTTTTATTTCACTATGTGTGTCCCAACCCATTAGATTAGCATTTATAGTGAAATGCTATAAGTGAATCTGTGTACCACTTCTGAAGATTATAGTTGTAAACTATTTCTATTTCCTACCTATTTTATTTGTAACCTCAACTGCAACAAACAACATAATTATTAATGGTGTCTTAAGATTATTACTTATACCCCTTTTCCACTGATCAAATAACCCAGGTTATTGCCGGGTCCACCTGCGTAGTGCCTCAGTCGAAACTGCTCCCAAAACAATAACAGTCTGACCCGTGAAACGATCAGTTGAACACGGGTAGGACCTGGGTTATGCAGCAGTGGAAACGGACCCTAACTGGATTATGTGACCCGAGTAATGCTTCTAGATGGTGATTGGAGTTTCTGGGGCACTGGCAGATGATGTCATCGGTCAGTACCCCACACGGCACATGCAGAATCACAGCAACTGCTACACTGATGCTGATATCACAGAGCACTTGCAGCCTGCAACACAGCCTCAGCTTGCAGCCTGAATTGCACCGCACACCACAGCCTTAACTGCAGCCCATAGCCTGATCTTCAGCTTGAGCTCACCCTGAAATGCATCCACAGCCTGACTCACTATTTGACCTGCAACCTGAAACACAGCATCATGTTTTCTTCCACCACCTGGACCAAGGCCGAAATAAGAGAGCTACTGCTTATTAGGGATAAGAGAAATTAGATGCCAGGTGACAGGCACTGTTAAAGGTGCGGTTGTGTACTGGAATATTTCCCAGATGCTGGCACCCCGGGAATACCTCGATCACAGCAACAAGTGATAAACAAGTTAAAGGCTTTGCGCAAGCACTTCACAAAAGTGCATGATCAGAAGTGCAAGAAAAATAGTGCAACACGTCAGGGATAGGTCTTTCACAATTTGTGTACAAGCGTATTCAGAAATACACTGCTGACAAACCCCATAGCACTGTCCTCTTTAAGCGTGCCATCCTACTCCAGTCAGATGGAGAACAGTCAGGAGGCACCGGCCAGTACGTATTCTGCCATATCGTGCTCAGAATGGTGGCGGCCCAGATGTAATCTGCACTGGCGTCATGCTCCCCCTAGTAGCCTGCTACATCACTTGGAGTGCCCCCTACCTCAGTGTCCTGCACATTCCACTCCAGGAGGAAGTGATCATTTTGGATCTCACAAATATTAAGCAGAATGCAGCAGGCTGCTTCTACAAGGGGCATTATTTTTAAATCCACATTATTCCTCTTCATGAGACAGCGCCAACATCCTTTTAAATGGCAAAATGCATTTTCTACAGCCATCCGGGTAGAACTTAGGGTGTAAAAGGTATGCCGGATCGCCGATGATGTGGACTAGTATCTCCACTTCATTTACGGTCACCGATTTCTCTTTAAAAAAAATATAATATTTTCATATTGTAGAGGTGGCATAAGTGTATTCACATGAAGTTCATGTAGGTGATTACAATGTTATGTGTAAATCACTGCAGAATATATGTGTTTGCAAACAGTATAAAGTCTTGTCTCTCCTGCACACATTTTGCAGCGCCTCACACTTAAAACTTCACAACAGTTGCTATATCTCTTGAGCTAACAATCTATTAACTATTACATGGACACACCCTATATATTTATATGGATATTTGGGGTATAGACAGAAATTCCCCCAAGGGTCTATTATGCTGACTCAGAGGTCAAGTTTCACCAGGTAAGTGGAAGTAATGCTGGTCATCACACTGCCGCGCTAGCACATCTGACAACTAGGAGATGGGGGAATATTACAGGACCTGTAAACACATGATTATAGGTTTAGAGGAGATAGGATACTGTAGATTCTTGGGCCAGTCAGCATGAAAGGTACTTTGTGTGGTGGTGGTGGTGGTCTCTGATCCACATTCTCCATTCTATCACGGTGCTCAGTGTAATGATGAATGTGACGTTGGATGATATCAGTGCTTTCCTCCTGTGCAAATATTGGCATCGAGATCAAGCCCCCTCAGCCAAGAATTGCGCTCTCCTCCTCCAACCCTGCACTAGGTAGCACAGGGAGCAACCTCTCTGTAGCCAGTCAGGAACTCAGAGCTACACTCAGGTTCCCTGTCGGCCATGATTGCTGCAGTGCTGTGAGCAGTACCCACCTCTCCCTTTTGTGACCTCCTGTTTGTCAGCCTGGAAAAGTCAATTTTATTGACATCCATAGGGTTTTGCAGGACTGACCCGGTTTCAGTGGAAACGTGGTCTGAAGCCAAGTATGACTCGGGTTGCATGTGTGTTCAAAATCCTGGGTCAGACCCGAAATTTTGGTGGAAAAGGGGTTTTAGTTAACGTCTTTCTTGGTTTATTTTAATAAAAATATATGATTAACTGGTATTCATGAGCAATGTAAGCAAAAGCAATTATGTAATTCGCCAACAATGATAGTGGGTCACTATAATTACTCCTAGAATTTACCTGAATAGCATTCACAAAAGGATTGGAACCGTATGTACAGTATAGAGGGAAATGATATTCCTGCTCGCAGGCTGCATAGTTACAGGTTTGGTGTGTCCATGCTCTCCTTACTTATATTGTTCAGAGATTAAGTTTAAATTCCCAATTATATGGAACATTATATTTTTATAACAGATTAGACACTGCTGAATGTCTGCTAATTGGTTAATCCAGTGGTTCCCAAACTGTGTGCCGTGGCACCCTGGGGTGCCGCGGGACACTTGCAGGGGTGCCTCGGGTTGGTGGTCCAGAACCAATTCAAAATATTTATTATCCATGTAATAGGAAAAACTAGTACTTGTGGCTGCCAGTCATAAAATATGTGTACAAACAGAAGCAAATCTTGTCCCTCACCACATAACTGAACCTAAGTATGACATATAAACATAATTTACTTAATTTCATATTTTTTATAAATTTCCCAATTAGAAACTTTTGGACTAGGGGTGCCATGATAAAAATTCTGATACTCTAGGGCGCCGTGATTCAAAAAAGTTTGGGAACCACTGGGTTAATCTGTGGTCTCAGTCACTGCAGCTCACTAAACCTGAGACATCTCAGTGATGGAGACTCTTAAACTGGTCATACACTCAGTGTTATTAATCTGTTGTTACAATATTACTACATATGTTGTCCAACATTAGTGTTATGGCTTTTACTAGTTTAAAAACAAAAACAAATTGATCAGTTCATTATGAGGCCTGGTCAGAAAATGATCACTGTCAGCTTATGTGTGTTCACCGTCCAAACGTTGCAGCTGGTCAGCTTGTGTCATTCAGCCACTGTGCCCCAGAGCAGAACGTGGAATATCTTCCTTATTTGGTCCTTTTATAGTGGCCTATCTGGAAAGTTATGCTGTCGCTCACTTTAAGGCTGACAGTGGATCCTTCTTCTCCTATGGTCCTGCAATGGAAGCGCAATAATAACATACTGATGTGACATGATAACCTAATTCTAGGAACTATGTTTCCCCCGGTTCATCATTGCTGTGTGACCGTATCATACAGCCCACCAAGAACCTTTGGAATCTGGTGGACGACTCTGCAATAGATAGCACCTATCCTTGTGTATCCATGCCTATTTCCCTATAGATTGTAAGCTTGCGAGTAGGGCCCTCCTACCTCTATGACTGTTTGTTATTACCCAGTTTTGTTATATCATTGTTATTTCCAATTGTAAAGCGCAACGGAATTTGCTGCGCTATATAAGAAACTTAATAAATAATAAATAACTAATTCCTGTTCTGTTAAAGTCCTGCCCAGCGTCTCTGGCCTACTTGGGTGTTTTGCTGCATCTGCAATACAAATAAGAGGCCAAAGGAAAGGAGGTGGTATACTGCACCTCTAGAAGAGACTCGGTCACACCGGACATCTCACGCTGTATGGCATATGGACACTTAAGTGTATGCGGATACATCTGGATTCACATTGTCATAGCTATCTTATAACAATATTGTGTACACTTCTTGAAAATCTGGAGATTATGAACATCTTACGAGCTTCTCTCCTATATAATTTTCTCATGACATTTTACAGGAGCTGGCTGAAATGAAGCAAGTTTTACTAGGTCTTCATAATAAACGTCAAGTGGAAGGTTTACCTCGCTCTAAAGAACATGCAAGGAATCTAACAAGCAAAGTTAAATCCAGGTCTCCTGAACATGGGCTGCAGTCTCGTCAGGATGAAAACGTATTTATACCTCAGCCGACTTTGTTTGTAAGTGTTTCATCTTTGCTTTTAATGCTGTTTATAGTTAATGGTAAACTGCCATTTGTTACAGGTGACAGTTTTTATAACAGCCATAAAATTGTGGATTGTGAATTCTTTGTTTATCTGCAATTTTTATGACTTTACTTGAAGTTTTTAACTTCCACTGTGCCTGACACTTGTTTGCTGGTTTTGGTTCTGACATTGATGTGTTTATTTTTAACATTAACTCTCTTAACTAACTAGAAAGCATTTCTAAAATAAAACAAATGAGTTATGTAGGCTGCTTAGCGAAGGACAATGTCACTTGGGAAAAGTATGATTTGTCATTGCTTTATTGTACTTTTATTTTATTTTTTTGTTCCTCATGACAATATAATTATATATAGCATAAAGGTTGTATACACCTCTTGCAGTAAATGTCAGTTTCTGCTTCAGACAACATTCATTTTTAAAAGGGGGAAATACACTATTAGCCGCTTACTGTAGATCCCGTCTGCAGCTTTTAATGCCCCCTCTTTTTCCAAACCTAAAAACAAGAGAGCACATTTTACAGAAACGGGAATCGAGAGGTCTGAAAACATGTAGATTTTAGAGTTAGTTCTAACATTTTAATGTGTTTCAAGGAGTTAAAATGGTCTGTCATTTCTGACATATTGAACTAGGTTTTGCTAATGTCAGGAAGGCATATACTTTAGGACGCATGTAATAGCCTGTCTGTCTATGCCAGGGGTGGGGAACCTCCGGCCCGCGGGCCGTATACGGCCCGCAAAGCCGTTTGGTCCGGCCCACCAGCTTCTGTCAGTGAGACGCTGCTGCTCAGTCCGGCGGCAGCGTGTCTCAGCTGTCAGAACAGGGAGACAGGGAGGAGAGCGCGGCTGTCGAGTGGGAGCGGCGGCGTGTAGTACTGCAAACCAGCCGCCGGTCCGTGAACCAATCAGAGCTCGCGGACCGGCAGCCAATCAGGAGCCGCGGCTGCCGGTCCGCGAGCTCTGATTGGCTCTCGAACCGGCGGCTGGTTTGAAGTACTACACGCCGCCGCTCCCACCCGACAGCCGCGCTCTCCTCCGTGTCCCAGGAGGGGAGGGGGGAGGGCATCTGTATACCTGGCACTGTGGGGGCATCTGTATACCTGGCACTGTGGGGGGCATTTGTATACCTGGCACTGTGGGGGCATCTGTATAGCTGGCACTGTGGGGGCATCTGTATACCTGGCACTGTGGGGGGCATTTGTATACCTGGCACTGTGGGGGCATCTGTATACCTGGCACTGTGGGGGGCATTTGTATACCTGGCACTGTGGGGGCATTTGTATACCTGGCACTGTGGGGGCATCTGTATACCTGGCACTGTGGGGACATCTGTATACCTGGCACTGTGGGGGCATCTGTATACCTGGCACTGTGGGGGGCATTTGTATACCTGGCACTGTGGGGGGCATTTGTATACCTGGCACTGTGGGGGCATTTGTATACCTGGCACTGTGGGGGCATCTGTATAACTGGCACTGTGGGGGGCATTTGTATACCTGGCACTGTGGGGGCATCTGTATACCTGGCACTGTGGGGACATCTGTATACCTGGCACTGTGAGGGGCATCTGTATACCTGGCACTGTGGGGGCATCTGTATACCTGGCACTGTGGGGACATCTGTATACCTGGCACTGTGAGGGGCATTTGTATACCTGGCACTGTGAGGGGCATTTGTATACCTGGCACTGTGAGGGGCATTTGTATACCTGGCACTGGGGGCATTTGTATACCTGGCACTGTGGGGGCAATTGTGGATCTGGCACCGCACTATTGGGGGCATATGTGTATCACGTCCCATTTTAACTGGCCACACCCATTTTTTGGGCGCGTGCGCGCCTCTGGCGCGCAGACACAGTACCTCTAAGGGGCAGACCTACTGGGGGGCAGGGTAATTTTTTAAGTTGAGAATTTTTGTATGGCCCCCGAAGGATTTTATAAATATCCAAATGGCCCTCGGTAGAAAAAAGGTTCCCCACCCCTGGTCTATGCCCTAGACACCAGCCCAAACTGCTTGCAATGGGATCAGCACTAAATCCCGCTGGACGGGATCCCGGCGGTCGAAATACCGACGCCGGAATCCCGACCACACAATCCCGACAGGGGTGGCTAGCGGAACGTGGCCCCTTGCGGGCTCGCTTCGCTCGCCACGCTATTATATTCTCCCTCTATGGGTGTCGTGGACACCCACGGAGGGAAAATGTCGGGATTGTGCTGGTCGGGATTCCGGCGTAGGTATTTCGACCGTCGGGATCCCGTCCAGGGGGATCTTGACCGCCTCCCCTTGCAATATATAGCTGATTTTACCTATGATTTTAACTATATGCAACAGAATTGTTGAAGAATAGCCAGTTACTTCTAGTTATGATTACACTCTTACATATGATATTTTCCAATATAGGTGATGCAATAAATTGTAATCTACTCTTCTTATTTAACATATTGTTCCACTTTCAGTCACAGTAGTCTTAATGCACATTGTAATGTTTTATATTGACAATTTCATACACAAGTAATAGTCTGTCTATACAAAAAGTAATTCTAGGATGTTTATGACACTTAACGGTTCATGATTAAATGATGGTGTGTCTGTGGACCACCAACTACTGTATTAAAATCATATAATAGGGCTTGTTTGTAAATCTAGAACAGGAAAAGACATTTTCTGAAAAGGTGTAAAATTAATTTTCATTCTTTAGGAGGGATTAAATTAGCTGTGTTAACCTGTATTCAGGGGCTAATGCGGCTAAAAGCAGCTTAACATGGCCATCCGCAAGTTTTTTGCTATCCAGTTAGTCACCGAAACTAATGAAGCTTTTATCTCGCAACCCCTGAACAAACGGAATGTTTGTGAAAATCTCTTTAAAGTTAAAAATGTAGGGACTTGGTTCAGAGCCCCTGTGACGAACCAACAATCCTCCCCCCCCCCCCCCCTTCCCCCCCTTCGATTGCTGCCCAATGATACACAGGAAAAAAAATTATTAGCTCAATCTGGCCAATAATTACATGTCATTTTTGTGGTGATATTTGCAAAATGCAGAATAATGGATTCATTGATGTGGGATATCTATATGGGCATTTGTATTGCTGGGACAGGAATTTTATGGTATGCAGGTGGATGTTGCAGAGTTTATATGACACATTTTTTAAAGTGTCTTAAATGGACGAAAAAATATAGATGCATGGTGTAATGGTTAGCATTACTGCCTCACAGCACGGTCATGGGTTCATAGAAATAGAGAATTTGACGGCAGCTAAGAACCACTTGGCCCATCAAGTCTGCCCTTTTTTACCTCTTGGTAACCTCAACCCTATTTGAGCCTTAGTTCTTTGTAAGGATGTTCATAGAAACATAGAATTTCATGGGATGGCTTCGATTCCCATCATGGCCCTATTTGTTTGGCGTTTGTATATTTTCCTCGTGCTTACATGGGTCTCCTCCAGGCACTCGGGTTTCCTCCCACACTCCAAATATATACTGGTAGGTTAATTGGTTCTTATCTACCATCAAATTCTCTGTTTCTACCATATACAGTAATAGCCACATTCATTCAAGCTGTAGTAAACAAAAATGTTTCCCTCTTTGTATCTTTGGCTATTTTCATAAGGGGGTATCTTGATGCAACACTGCAAAATTTCTTAGTTATGCAACTTGAAATATTAAGTGTTATTTATCGTCTCCTATGATAAAACAAGTGCGATGTCTGGCTCGCTATATTGGCTCCTGTTAACATGGACTTTCAGGCAGTATTGTCAGTAGCAGTAGCCTGTAGTGCAGCCACACGCATGATGTCTGAGGGGCTTGCCAAACCAAAGTACCTTTTGAGATTGGGTGGTATAACATCTAGTGTTCCATCCAAACTAAAAATTCAGTTTTGGGTGGAATTATTGTTTTTGATAACCACGCATTGTGATCCAGGCTCACCTGTCTAGTAGGTCAAATTGAACAAACATATTGTGACCTGATTGTACAGATCTGGTTGTCCTGAAATGAAAACCAACAATCTGATTTCCCAAATTTCATAGGTATTCTACTTTCAGCTGGGCAGATTTCATAGCCTGCATTATTAAATCTTATCAACTGGAATTTTGGCGGCTTGATTATAACTATAGTTAGCAGACTAAATCGCACTGTATGTAGCCAGCCATATACTTTTTGTGCAGTTATATTGGTAATAATGCAATACAATAAAATGCAATGCATTGGGAACATCGTTTGACTTAAAACTTAATTATTTGTTGTTTGTCTTTGTTTTTAATTGTGGCAGACAAAGAAGGAAGCACCGGAATGGTACAAACGATTGAAGAAGACAACATAGAAGATATCACATTGTCTACATTAAAGTCTTTCAGATCTATTTTTTATTTAATCATGTGATAAAAAATATATTTTTTACTCAATTTTAAGCAATGTTGACAGTGTGTAATAAACATAACCATATTGTCACAGTCATGTGTATCTAATATGACCTAAAATTTTTGTTTCTTTGTTTGTTTGTTTGTTTTTATATCAGTTTAAGTAAGATTTCATGTCTATTAGTATGTTAATAAGATACGTCATAAACAAGGAAGGCTTTTATGCTGTTCTCAAGAATACAGGCCCAGATTTTCTACTCACCATGGAATGCAAATGATCACCTTTTCATGTATTTTGTGCATATCCAGACTGTTTAAAAATATCTTTTACATGGATAGCTACAAACTGAAAGTGCATTCTGCCGTTGTCACTGGTGTAGAGAAGAGACAAGCCAATGGCTGGTTAAACTAGGCAGGTTCATTCGTCTGCTAAATAGCCTGATAACAGTAGTAACATAATCAGTGCTACAACATGTCTACCTGATTGGCTGGAGAGATTACATGTGACCTGCATGTTCTCTCTAAGCAAATCAGCTATTATAGAATTAATGCAAGCTAAGATACAGAACTATAACAGAAAAACAATTCTATGAAAATATTTAACATAAACCACTGTAGCAAGATATAAGACAAATTTTGGTATTACCACTGCATTCCCCTGGTGGGTCCTTCATGTCCCAGTCAGACACGGTTACTGTTTATTTTTCCCAGGCAGTTGAAGTGATCCGCTTTCTTGCAGACAAGATACCATTGCAAAATGTGTAAGTTGAATGAGGCAAGTGTCCTAATGGTCTGTTCAATAACTCAAACAAAAAGTCTAACTCTATTTATACTGACGGAAATTTTTTCTGTGGTGCCAATATCCAAGCAACCCTAAAGATCTCTGTGTACGACATCACATAGTGTGGACATAATACGTGTACTCCGGGACATACACACACTATGATAATTATTACATAGTGTGGACATAATACATGTACTCCTGGACGTACACACGCTCTGATAATTATTACATAGTGTGGACATAATACATGTACACCTGGACATACACACGCTCTGATAATTATTACATAGTGTGGACCTATACATGTACTCCTGGACATACACACGCTCTGATAATTATTACATAGTGTGGACATAATACATGTACACCTGGACATACACACCTTCTGATAATTATTACATAGTGTGGACATATACATGTACACCTGGACATACACACGTTCTGATAATTATTACATAGTGTGGGCATAATACATGTACTCCTGGACATACACACGTTCTGATAATTATTACATAGTGTGGGCATAATACATGTACTCCTGGACATACACACGTTCTGATAATTATTACATAGTGTGGACATAATACATGTACACCTGGACATACACACGCTCTGATAATTATTACATAGTGTGGACATAATACATGTACACCTGGACATACACACGCTCTGATAATTATTACATAGTGTGGACCTATACATGTACTCCTGGACATACACACCTTCTGATAATTATTACATAGTGTGGACATATACATGTACACCTGGACATACACACGTTCTGATAATTATTACATAGTGTGGGCATAATACATGTACTCCTGGACATACACACGTTCTGATAATTATTACATAGTGTGGGCATAATACATGTACTCCTGGACATACACACGTTCTGATAATTATTACATAGTGTGGACATAATACATGTACACCTGGACATACACACGCTCTGATAATTATTACATAGTGTGGACATATACATGTACACCTGGACATAAACACGTTCTGATAATTATTACATAGTGTGGACATAATACATGTACTCCTGGACATATACACGCTCTGATAATTATTACATAGTATGGACATATACATGTACACCTGGACTGTAAATGTCAAATTGCTTTCTAACAAATATTTAAAATGCCCGCTCTAATATATAATGTGGACGCCTGCGCATCTTATTACCATGTGCTATGAATGTGCGCTATACATCGCAAAACACTGCATCCCATAAGAGAAAACAATACACCCACACTAATTCAAATACATACATGGCCAGCGATACAATTATCATATTTTGCTCAAATAAAGTCTCCATTCCATATCACTCTCTCTCTCTGTAAAATCATGCAGCCACTGGACAGTCAACATCTCCACCATCATCTGGGACAAAAGAGCAGAGAGCTCTTTGGGGGAGTGCACACATCTCTTGTTACTAGTCTAGGGGAGGGAACTTTCTCATTCATGATGAGTCACTGGTCAGTTCATATGCAAGCGACGTCCAGCCTTGATGGTGTAATTACAGGAGATAGCCACTGGTCAGGCATGCTGTCTTCCAGGAAATCCATTGTTCTAATAAGAATGACTTTAGCTTTCATACATTTAATCATATCTACTAATAGCAATGTGCTACAACTTAATCACAGTCATAAAATGAATCTACACATTAATCTGGTTACTGTGACACCAAACGCGACATGTCCATCTTGCTCCGCTCCAATAATACACATACATGACGTTACTCCATTATATAATTTAAAAAATTATGATGTCTGGCGCTTGATATGTTCAATTTATGTGCTGTATGAAATATGTGTTGAATATATCTTTGTGGCATGTCTGTGTAAATGCATGTTACCAAATTTGCTGTGCTCGCTGCGCGTATTTGCAAGCTTAGCGACTCATGTGTGGAGTCTGTATGTTCTCTCTATGTAATATTTTTGACTTCGACAGTCCACCCTTTGGTTAACATAAGAAAAAATATTTCAGACAATCGGTGACCTAGACACACGTATGTATTCATTTCGCAAATCAGACACTTGACTATATTTGGGGAAGACAGGGAGAAGGACGAGACATCCTCTATATGCACTCGGCGGTCACGGGACCACTGGTTGGGTGTGGGACAACATTCAACTTATAGAGTGCTGGGACAGTGCTTTGTCTATAATGTCTGATTTGAATAAACATTTCACACTTACATGTACCTACGTCTTCGTACACTGATGTTGGATTCGATTGAGGTTCTGCTGGGTAGAGGGAGAAAACACAAACAAATCGTGAAAGTGACATATAAAATTTTCATGATTTACATATTCCTATCATTTTCTGAACATTGTTTCCATTTCTAGAACGTATGCTAGTTCTGTTTCATCATTGAGCAAGGGTTATAAGTAGTGTCTTTCCTAGATAACATAAACCTTCAGAGTTCGGGGAGAGCCACTCATAAACCTTTCTTCCACATATATTAATGAGCTCTTTATCTGCAATGTGTGAATAGCCATTGTCTGATTGTTCCTGATTACCTCCCAATTTCCTGAAATTGGTGAGATTTAAACATACCAAGGATTTATCTATAGTACTGGTGGATCTTAAGACTAGGGGGTCTAGTTATATTATATTCTTTGTCCACCGGTCCCCTCCCCCTTCCGTGTAATTCAAATATCTCAGCTAACTCAAAAAAAATGGCACTAATCCTGCATCTTTTTGTCTTAGAGGTACCTGTGAGCACATCCAACATTCCGTTTGGTTTAAGACCTTACCCACTAGTGAGTGGTAATCACTCAAGGGATGTTTGTCACCTTATTGCTAGACTGACATCTCTGGATGCTCTCATCTTCAAATATGGGGTCACAATAACTACAAAATACAGTATTCCTCAGACAATAGCCTATCACGTTACCTCCGAACTCCGTAACTACTAGACCTATGATTTTCTCTGTCTTTAACAAACTGATAGGCTAATCCTGGGATCCTATAAGGAAGTCACTCCTTCCTCCAGAACCAGTTCCAGTCCCACACTCGACTCCTCATGAAAAAATTTGGAAAAATAGAATGTCCTGAAAAAAATGTTCGTCAGCGGGAAAGAGACAAAAGAGAAATAGAACAAAACAACTCTTGTTCATAGCAAATCAATTACAACGACTGGTCTTTCTGTAATCCTTTAGTATGGTCAGGTAGTGTTCAGCAGTGCTGCCTCTCAGTCTTCACGGAACAGACTCTCTGGTGATACTTTTGCGATCTCACTCCATTTACGAGTACCTTACGGACTACCGACTTTCCTGCAATGGGAATCGTGGACCCAAGTCTCTCTCTCGGCTACTTTCACTGGGGTAGTGCTGTCAACAAAACTTGGTATGGTCCTTCCCACCTGTCTATTAGGCAACCTGAGCGTAAGAACAATCACACAGTCTCTTGGTTCACAATCAAGACAGTTAGTATTTGGCATACCAGGAATGAACAGTTTCAAGTTCTTTTGTCAAGTTCTCAAATGCTGGCTCATCTCGATAAGGTACTGTACTGTCACCTCATTGGTGTATTTCTGATCATTGTGCGGACCAATCATGACATGAGGTTGTCTTCCAAAAAAAAACACAAAAACCAAAACAAATTTCAAAGAGGGTGATTCATTAAGTGAAGATCTGGGAGTGGTTCCGATGCTACATAATACTAGTGGCAGTGTCTATGATCACAATAGTCCAGTATCACTTTGCTCCTACTTCTAGGGGTACCATATCTACACACAAATTTCTGAGCAATTTTCTGTGCGGTAAACAGCAGCATCCATGGCGACAGGAAATGCCTCTACCCAGTTTGAGAAAACATCAGTGCACACCAATACATAACAATAATTCCTAAAGGGTGTTAACTGTATGAAGTCGATTTGTATTACCTGAACAGGTTCATCTGCAGGAGGGATATGGGATGGCTCTGTTAGTACTGCCTTATCAATATTCTTCCTCAAGCAAGTAAGACATGTCATTGCTTTCTTACCTGCATGAGAAGAGAAGCCTAGTGCACTCCAGTAGGCTCTTACCAGCTTGCACATACCTTCTTTACCTAGATGAGTCAGACCGTGTGCCGCCTCAGCTAGGCTTGGGAGATATGCTCTGGGGGCCACTGACTTACCGCGTCCATCTGTCCAAAGTCCTGAGGACTCCTAACCATATCCCTTCGCCTTCCAGACCTCCATTTCCTGTAGGGAACACAAATTTGTATCTAAATTTCTCTTACGTCCTAGAGGATGCTGGGGACTCCGTAAGGACCATGGGGTATAGATAGGCTCCGCAGGAGACATGGGCACTATAAAGAACTTTAGATGGGTGTGCACTGGCTCCTTCCTCTATGCCCCTCCTCCAGACCTCAGTTGGATCCTGTGCCCAGAGGAGACTGGGTGCACTACAGGGGAGCTCTCCTGAGTTTCTCTGAAAAAAGACTTGTTAGGTTTTTTATTTTCAGGGAACACTGCTGGCAACAGGCTCCCTGCATCGTGGGACTGAGGGGAGAGAAGCAGACCTACTTAAATGATAGGCTCTGCTTCTTAGGCTACTGAACACCATTAGCTCCAGAGGGTCAGAACGCAGGTCTCACCCTCGCCGTTCGTCCCGGAGCCTTGCCGCCGTCCTCATCACGGAGCCGGAAGATAGAAGCCGGGTGAGTATAAGAAGAAAGAAGACATCAAAGGCGGCAGAAGACTTCAGATCTTCTCTGAGGTAACGCTGCGCGCCATTGCTCCCACACACAACACACACAGCGGGCACTGAAGGGCGCAGGGGGGGCGCCCTGGGCAGCAATAATAAATCTCTAGGGACTGGCTAACATATGTATATGAGGCGGAGACAGTATATTAAATAATCCCCCGCCACTATTGGATATTTGAGCGGGACCGAAGCCCGCCGCTGAGGGATCGGAGCTTGATCCTCCAGCACTAACCAGCGCCATTTTCTCCACAGCACACTGCAGAGAAGCTGGCTCCCTGGACTCTCCCCTGCTGAACACGGTGACAGAGGGCAAAAAAGAGTAGGGGGGCACATTTAATTGGCGCAGTGAGTGTATATATATTTATATAAAAGCGCTGTTTTAACTGGGAATTTTGTTTCCAGTGTCAGGTGGCGCTGGGTGTGTGCTGGCATACTCTCTCTCTCTGTCTCTCCAAAGGGCCTTATTGGGGAACTGTCTCCATATAGATATATCCCTGAGTGTGTGGGGGTGTCGGTACGCGTGTGTCGGCATGTCTGAAATGGAAGGCTCATCTAAGGAGGAGGTGGAGCAGATGATTGTGGTGTCTCCGTCGACAACGCTGACACCTGATTGGTTGGATATGTTGAATGTTTTAAATGCAAATGTGTCTTTATTACATCAGAGATTGGACAAAGCAGAGTCCAGGGATAGAACAGGGAGTCAATCCATGGCTTTGACTGTGTCACAGGGCCCTTCAGGGTCTCAGAAACGTCCCCTGTCCCAAGTAGCAGACACTGATACCGACACGGATTCTGACTCCAGTGTCGACTACGATGATGCGAGGTTACACCCAAGGGTGGCCAAAAGTATTCATTATATGATTATTGCAATAAAGGATGTTTTACATATCACTGATGACCCCTCTGTCCCTGACAAGAGGGTACACATGTTTAAGGAAAAGAAACCTGAGGTAACCTTTCCCCCATCTCATGAGCTGAACGCGTTATTTGAAAAGGCTTGGGAAACTCCAGACAAGAAATTGCAGATTCCCAAGAGAATTCTTATGGCGTATCCTTTTCCTGCTCAGGATAGGTTACGGTGGGAATCCTCACCCAGGGTGGACAAGGCATTGACGCGCATATCCAAAAAGGTGGCGCTACCGTCTCCAGACACAGCAGCCCTCAAGGATGCTGCTGATTGCAGACAGGAAACTACCTTAAAATCAATTTATACACATAAGGGGGCCTTGCTCAGACTGGCAATAACGTCGGCTTGGGTTTGTAGCGTTGTAGCTGCTTGGACGGATACTTTGTCAGCTGACATTGATACCCTGGATAGGGATACCATTTTATTGACCTTAGGTCACATTAAAGACGCAGTCTTATATATGAGAGACGCTCAGAGAGACGTTGGTCTGCTAGGTTCGAGAGCCAACGCCATGGCGATTTCTGCTAGGCGAGCCCTGTGGACTCGCCAATGGACGGGTGATGCCGACTCAAAGAGGCATATGGAAGTTTTGCCTTACAAAGGTGAGGATTTATTTGGGGAAGGTCTCGCGGATCTGGTTTCCACAGCTACCGCGGGTAAATCTGCTTTTTTACCTTATGTTTCCCCACAGCAAAAGAAAACACCACAATATCAGATGCAGTCCTTTTGGTCGCATAAGTCCAGAAAGAGGTCTTCCTTCCTCGTCAGAGGTAAGGGTAGAGGGAAAAGACTGCCTGCTACAGCTAGTTCCCAGGAGCAGAAGTCCTCCCCGGCTTCTACTAAATCCACCGCATGACGCTGGGGCTCCACTGGGGGAGTCCGCGCCGGTGGGGGCACGTCTTCGACTCTTCAGCCACGTCTTGGTTCAGTCAGACGTGGATCCTTGGGCAAAAGAAATTGTATCCCAAGGTTACAAGCTGGAATTCGAAGACGTGCCTCCTCGCCGGTTTTTCAAATCGGCTTTACCAGCTACTTCCCCAGAAAGGGAGATAGTTTAAGCTGCAATTCAAAAACTGTATCAACAAGTAGTTGTCGAGGTTCCCCTAGTTCAATAGGGGAAGGGGTACTATTCAACCCTATTTGTGGTCCCGAAACCGGATGGCTCGGTCAGACCTATTCTAAATTTAAAATCCCTAAACCTGTACTTGAAAAAGTTCAAATTCAAGGTGGAATCGCTCCGGGCAGTTATCTCCAGCCTGGAAGGGGGGATTTTATGGTGTCACTGGACATAAAGGACGCATACCTTCATGTCCCCATATATCCCCCTCATCAGGCGTACCTGAGATTCGCTGTACAGGACTGTCATTACCAGTTTCAGACGTTGCCGTTTGGGCTTTCCACGGCCCCGAGGATTTTCACCAAGGTAATGGCGGAAATGATGGTGCTCCTGCGTCGGCAGGGAGTCACAATTATCCCGTACTTGGACGATCTGATAAAAGCGAGATCGAGAGATCAGTTGCTGAAAAGCGGGGCGCTCTCCCTGAAAGTGCTGCAGCAACATGGCTGGATTCTGAATCTACCAAAGTCACAGTTGGTTCCAACAACTCGGCTATCTTTCTTAGGCATGATTCTGGACACGGAACAAAAGAGGGTTTTTCTCCCAATGGAAAAAGCCCAGGAACTCCAGAACATGGTCAGAGACCTGTTAAAACCAAAAAGAGTGTCAGTCCATCAATGCACTCGAGTACTTGGGAAAATGGTGGCGACCTACGAGGCCATCCCCTTCGGCAGGTTTCATGCGAGGACGTTTCAGTGGGACCTTCTGGACAAGTGGTTCGGGTCCCATCTTCATATTCATCAGAAAATAAGCCTGTCCCCTAGGGCCAGGGTGTCTCTCCTGTGGTGGCTACAGAGTGCTCACCTTCTAGAGGGTCGCAGGTTCAGCATTCAGGACTGGGTTCTGGTGACCACGGACGCGAGCCTCCGAGGATGGGGAGCAGTCACACAAGGAAGAAACTTTCAGGGACTATGGTCAAGCCAGGAGGCTTGTCTACACATCAACGTGCTGGAATTGAGGGCCATATACAACGGCCTACGTCAAGCGGAGAATCTTCTTCGCGACCTGCCGGTTCTGATTCAATCAGACAACGTCACAGCCGTGGCTCATGTAAACCGCCAAGGCGGGACAAGGAGCAGAGCGGCAATGGCGGAAGCCACCAGGATTCTTCGCTGGGCGGAAAATCGCATAAGCGCTTTGGCAGCAGTCTTCATTCCGGGAGTGGACAACTGGGAAGCAGACTTCCTCAGCAGACACGATCTCCATCCAGGAGACTGGGGACTTCATCAAGAAGTCTTTGCAGAGATAACAAGTCATTGGGGACTTCCTCAGATAGACATGATGGCGTCACACCTCAACAAGAAGCTTCAGAAGTATTGTGCCAGGCCAAGGGACCCTCAGGCAGTAGCAGAAGACGCCCTGGTGACACCGTGGGTGTTTCAGTTGGTCTATGTGTTCCCTCCTCTTCCACTCATCTCAAAGATATTGAGACTCATAAGACGGAAAAGCGTGCAGACAATACTCATTGTTCCAGATTGGCCTCGAAGGACCTGGTATTCAGATCTTCAGGAAATGCTCACAGAAGATCCGTGGCCTCTTTCTCTCAGAGAGGACCTGTTGCAACAGGGGCCCTGCGTTTTTCAAGACTTACCGCGGTAACGTTTGACGGCATGGTGGTTGAACACCGAATCCTAGTTGGGAAAGGCATTCCAGAAGAAGTCATCCCTACTCTGATAAAGGCTAGGAAGGAGGTGACGGCGAAACATTATCACCGTATCTGGAGAAGGTATGTATCTTGGTGTGAAGCCAAGAATGCTACTACTGAGTAATTCCATCTGGGCCGTTTTCTCCACTTTCTACAGACTGGAGTGGATATGGGCCTAAAATTAGGCTCCATTAAGGTACAGATTTCGGCCCTATCAATTTTCTTTCAGAAGGAATTGGCTTCTCTCCCAGAAGTCCAGACTTTTGTCAAGGGAGTGCTGCACATACAGCCTCCTTTTGTGCCTCCAGTGGCACCTTGGGACCTTAACGTGGTGTTACAGTTCCTAAAATCTCACTGGTTTGAACCTCTTCAAACGGTTGAATTAACATTTCTCACTTGGAAGGTGGTCATGTTGTTGGCCTTGGCATCTGCAAGGCGGGTGTCCGAATTGGTGGCTTTGTCTCACAAAAGCCCCTATCTGATTTTACATGTGGATAGAGCGGAATTAAGGACTCGTCCTCAATTTTTGCCTAAAGTGATTTCATCGTTTCATATGAACCAACCTATTGTGGTACCTGTGGCTACAGATGACTTGGAAGATTCCAAGTTCCTTGATGTAGTCAGGGCCTTGAAAATGTATGTAGCCAGGATGGCTCGGTTTAGGAAACCAGAGGCACTGTTTATCCTGTATGCAGCCAACAAGGTTGGCGCTCCTGCTTCTAAGCAGACTATTGCTCGCTGGATCTGTAACACGATTCAGCAGGCTCGTTATACGGCTGGATTGCTGTTACCAAATTCGGTAAAGGCCCATTCCACTAGGAAGGTGGGATCTTCTTGGGCGGCTGCCCGAGGCGTCTTGGCATTACAGCTTTGCCGAGCGGCGACTTCGTCGGGTTCAAACACTTTTGCAAAATTCTACAAGTTTGATACCCTGGCTGATGAGGACCTTATGTTTGCTCAATCGGTGCTGCAGAGTCATCCGCACTCTCCCACCCGGTCTGGAGCTTTGGTATAATCCCCATGGTCCTTACGGAGTCCCCAGCATCCTCTAGGACGTAAGAGAAAATAAGATTTTAAACCTACCGGTTAATCTTTTTCTCCTAGTCCGTAGAGGATGCTGGGCGCCCGTCCCAGTGCGGACATATTTCTGCAAGGCTTGTATATAGTTATTGCTTACATAAGGGTTATATTACAGTTGAGATCAGTCTTTGGCTGATACTGTTTTTGTTCATACTGTTGACTGGTTGCGTATATTCCAGGTTATACGGTGTGGATGGTGTGGGCTGGTATGAATCTTGCCCTTAGATTAAAAAAAATCCTTTCCTTGTACTGTCCGTCTCCTCTGGGCACAGTTCTCTAACTGAGGTCTGGAGGAGGGGCATAGAGGGAGGAGCCAGTGCACACCCATCTAAAGTTCTTTATAGTGACCATGTCTCCTGCGGAGCCCGTCTATACCCCATGGTCCTTACGGAGTCCCCAGCATCCTCTACGGACTAGGAGAAAAAGATTTACCGGTAGGTTTAAAATCTTATTTTAACTGTTGTTTGTTTGCAATGTAGAGTACCATGAGCATAACTCAAAAAAAGAAAAAAAAAGAAAAAAACATCTCTAGAGGAGAGAAAGAAGAAGAAAATATCAGGTCTGCGTTCAACAATGGGCATATCAGTGTCTATACAAAATTTCCCTTCACCAGTATTCTCATCCTTCCTCCACCCTTTGTGAATGACAAGGCACACTGCAGTAATACTTGTGTTATCGTGCTGGTGAGATATACTGGGTTCGGGCAGAACTCTGAAGGACCAATTAGGCATGTAGTGTTTGAACTGTAATCGGGTCCATGTATTGTACCACCCTGTGTGAACGCAAAAGACGAAGAGGAAACTGTGGAGAAACAGAATAGAGGTTGGTGACAGATAAGTTTGTAGAGGTGGAAAGGATTTTATTTAAATGACAACTGGATTGGGCCCTACGGGGAATTGACTCTCAACTATCTTGTTTATCCCCCTTAGATCCTGCACTAGCCTTTAACCCCTCCCCCCACTCTTTTTCACAGGAAAGATGGGACTATTGGCTGTGCTGGACGTCCTGACTAGGATGCCCTGCTGTAGCAGCCATTCTATGACGGGGTATACTCCTAATTCTACCTCTGGCTTCAGAGGGTACTGAGGGATTTTTGGAGCTATCCTGCCACCTTTTATTTGTACTACTACTGGGGCTACATTCGCCATCAATCCAGTGTCCTGTCCATCTTAAGTTCATAGGGAACCCGGTATCTATGAGAGAATTTCCTCTACCTGTGATGGACATGAATCTAGAACAGTGTAATGCAACATTAGTCTTTGAGGTTATCTAACATACCTTGTACTTCCTGAGCGGGAGTACAATATATGTATTTCACATTTAACAAAATCTCTGAAGATTAAGTTAGTCAGGGGCCAATGCTGTTAGGAAAAAGAAGGAAAGTAAAGGGTTTAGCAGTGTAGAGGCCCAATCATAACTTCAGCAGGTTTTTGTCAAAGGGTAATGTTGCACTTCTTTCGTTCCTCCCATTTGCAGAATTAGTGTTTTCCAGTGATCTTATCCAGACGGAGAATTTTCTATTACTGCAAAAGACAAAAAAAATTAACAAGCTTCTAGGTCATGCGAAGTATTCATTCAATCCTTCTCATCCCGTATTAAGGGTCTGTACATGGTCCAACAAACATTTCCGAGCTCATCTTGATTAGGGGCATTACTAGGAATGAATACTTCTTATATGGTAACTAAAAGAAATACCCGGGGGTTACCCTGTCTCTGTTCGCTTTCCTACTGGCAAATACTAATGTGCGGACAGGTTTTTTCTCCATTTCTGACGTTACTTTCTTGATTTTTATTTTATTTTTATTTTTTGGGTTTTATTATATATGTACACGAATGACACCATACTTACCAGTTCCACTGGTCTCAGCCACTTCCCCCGCAAGCTACTGCTCTTCTTTTACCAGTTGGATACTCCTCTGAGTGCATGAGAAATGGCTGTAACCAGTCAGGTCGCCTTCTCCTCCTAGATAAAACTTCAACATTCATTAGTACATATATAGGTTACATTCATATTTTTCATATTTTTATTATTTTCTATAGTTTGTATGCTGGCCGTAACTGCTTCCACATCTACCTATAGCGGTGTACTTGCTTTCTCTTTGTTTTTTCCCTACTTCTTTATTTTTGCTACTAGTTCAAATAGTTCTTATATTTCCGTTCTTGTCTTATATGACTTTGGTTAGACATACTACCTGGGAGGGATTGCTGACTCCAGAGTGCCATTGGAAAAGTCAGGGGTGTCTCCAGGATCCAAATATTATATCACCCTTATATGTTTCATTTTCCATCCATCCTATGTAAGCGGCACTCCAAATGAACCACTGAGGTGAACCTTACGGATAGAAGCATACACTCTGAATATTTAGCCTAAGGGTTTTGGGTTGACCCATGCCTGTTGTGTTCACATAAGCAGCATACTGAATATCTGTACCTTTTTTGTGCTTTTTCTGCATAAAAACCTCTTGGGAAATACACCCACATAAGAACCTTATTTGATAAAGAATCATCGTAGAAGGCTAAAGATACCTTTTTATGCTTCATCTAGATCTGTCCTATGTAAGCACATGCGTATTGCGTAAGCGACACACCATATGAACCACTGAGTGAACCTTACAGATAAAATCACATGCCTTGGATATTGCTTAGCCGAAAGAGTCTGGGTTGTCCCCCACTTCGACCTTTTGTGTTCCTACAGGATACATTCTGAACCTCTGTTTTCTGTTTGTTTTTTTGCATAAACATCTCCCTGGAAGTGGACTTGCAAAGGACTTTCCTGTTTCAAGAGTTTTGGACTATAACCCACACGGGTAATACATTTGTCTACCTTTTATGGCCTGCGCCACCTGAGATTTTTTCCAAATTTTCTTTGTTTATATGTTCATGGTGTGTTAGGTGACACACCCGGAGAATACCTGGGTTGGCTGCAGTCAGTGTGCGCAGGCACATATCTTACATATCCATTTCTCATACTACCTGCAATACCTTAGGGCATCATCCTCTGGGGTTGGTGAGTTTGATCCTATCATCAGCAGTCATACATACCCATTCATTGCAATAAACCTTGCTGACCCCCTGGGCCGCAATTCTCCAGCCTGAACCCTGCATACTGAACGTCTCTCACTTGAGCAACTGGCTCCCATAATTGTGGGTCTTGCCCTCTTGGCTGTTCCCACAAACACCAAAATAATCAATGCAAGCAGACGGTGAAAGTTACTCGAGCGCCTTTCACTCGCTGGCCAGTACAACGATACACTGTCGATAGTGGATCGCAATGTACCCAACTTAGGGCTCCTATAAGACCTTACAGCACCGTCATTTTTTTCGGTGGAGGTTCTGTTGGAATATTTTCCTGAGAGAGGCAGCGAAAAATTCCTTTTCGGTATCTTTCCACTAGAATTTTTGTAGGGTGAAAAAAACAGTTGCCTAATAACTATTGCTTCACCCTTTCCAATGGAAGTCCACCAGGGAGATTTCTCGACGTTATCAAAGAAAAACCCCTTTGTTTACACAATCACGTCTGCATATGCTTTTCCACAGCGCATATGACACAATGGTATCATGCTGTGCTGTGTAGAATACACGGACGTGCAGTTCAATCGCACAGCCTATAGATACTAGTTATCTATATGCCCTACGATCGCGGGAGTCGAATTCACAAGCTGCGATCCTCAGCCGGAGTGTAACAAAAACTATATGGGGTCACAATTCACAATTCCCTACCACGCTCCTGTGCAAGTCTCCTCACGACTTGCGTATTTCCACAATATGTTCATGTAAGGTAGCGGTCCTTACGCCACCGGGCCTCTACTAACCCAGTGTTCCCACGGGACCCGAATTTCCGGGGTTCAGCTTCACTCACTCCTGCTTTCACTCACTCATATACACCTTGTTTTTCTTTTCTGTACAGAAAATACCACTCCCTCCAATTGATGGTTTTAACCCAAAAGCAGTACCGTCTAAACAAAGTCTTACACTAATCTGCTTTTGAAATCTGATAGTTATGTGCTATTGTATTAAATGTATACTATCCTGCCTTTAATTGAACAACTATCGGGTGACTTGCACTTTGCGCCCGCAATCCTACACAACCTTGCATAAACACGCGTGCCTTTTACGCCATGTGTGCGACCCTGTACTTTGTCCGTACCCTGTGTACAAAAGTGCATCCGCAATTCAACAAACCACAGTCTCTATAAATATGAGCAATAAAAGCTACTATCGCTCATAAACACAACACCCAGTTTTTCTGTATAAACCTTTAACGACTAGGCCAGAACTGCGTTTCATGTCTTTTACGATTACACCCTTAATACATTTATTTCAAATTTATCTGTATAGCAAACAAATGTATCCAATTTCACACAGATCTATAATGACTAATAACCTATAATTTAAATGCTATGATTCAGATTGGATCGCTATCTTGAAGAACATACACTGATATAAATATGCACATAATTATAATATTATATATATATATACCATTTACTGCCCTCCTATGAGACACCTCACCTCTTCACTGCCTCTAATTTGCATATCAAAGATATTTGCTTTTCACTACTAAAAAAATAAAGTAATTACACAGGTTAATTTGCATTTCAATGCCTATCCTAGTAAACAGACTCCACAAGTCTTGGAAGAAAAGAAAGAAAAAAAACTTTTTTTTATCTGTGTGTAATTCTCTATAAATCAAGTATTCACTTATCTCACCATTTACTCTCACTAGGCCCAATTGAAACTATTTGTAATTGACTATGGCATGGGTTAAATAAATTCATTGGTAACTCATAAATGGTGCTGGATTTGTAGATATGTGGAAACTTTGTGACAAAGGAAACTGATTGTTCTGAGCAGACTGAAAATCAGCTATTTAGAAAGTGACCTTCCTAAAATGGCCACTGCTCCTCCCCCTTCCACATCCATGAGGCTTACACAAGATGGTGGACAGGCCATGTGGCTAGTCCAAAATGGAGGACAGACCATGCGGCTCCTTTGTCACAAAGAAATCACACTCTATACAGGCACCAAAGTTACTTTAGGCCTGAGTTTAAAAAGTATACAAATTTTCTCAGCATGCTAGCACAGCTATGTTATGGCTATGCAGCAACTTTTAAATGTACTTTAAATCTACTTAACAGATAAACAATCCAATCTGAATCAAACACAATATGACTTATTTGAACTTTGTTTTGCAACAATAAAAATACGCTGTAGCATCTTGAATATTGTGAGAACACACTGTCCCTTGAATTTCATATCAGCGGCTTACTGGTAACACAACAGAACACGTGGATGTGATTCGTCAGCATGTCGCGATGCGTCCATCATAAGCCGGTCGATCACAGCCGCGTTTGAAATGTACAGTGCATCATTAAGAACGTGATATAGCGGACGCAGCCCCATCTGTAAAAGTCAAATTGCTTTCTAACAAATATTTAAAATGCCTGCTCTAATATATACTGTGGACGCCTGCGCATCTTATTACCATGTGCTATGAATGTGCGCTATACATCACAAAACACTGCATCCCATAAGAGAAAACAATACACCCACACATTATCTGAGTTCCAAAGCTCATTGATGTATATATGTATATATTTGTTATTAAAAAATATGTATTCAATATATCACAATGTACAGTATACATATATAGTTACAATTTACACAGTAAGCAGTTAATACAAACTAACTCAAATACATACATGACCAACGATACAATTACCATATTTTGCTCAAATAAAGTCTCCATTCCATATCACTCACTCTCTCTCTCTGTAAAATCATGCAGCCACTGGACAGTCAACATCTCCACCATCATCTGGGACAAAAGAACGGGGCTCTTGTGTGTCTGCAATCAGCTATATACTATGTATTTTGGGAGAGTGCACACATCTCTTGTTACTAGTCTAGGAGAGAGAACTTTCTCATTCATGAGTCACTGGTCAGTTCATATGCAAGCGACGTCCAGCCTTGATGGTGTAATTACAGGAGATAGCCACTGGTCAGGCATGCTGTCTTGCAGGAAATCCATTGTTCTAATAAGAGTGACTTTAGCTTTCATACATTTAATCATATCTACTAATGGCAATGTGCTACAACTTAATAACATCTACACATTAATCTGGTTACTGTGACACCAAGCACGAGATGTCCATCTTGCTTCACTCCAATAGTACACATACATGACGTTACTCCATTATATAATTTAAAACATTATGATGTCTGGCGCTTGATGTGTTCAATTTATGTGCTGTATGAAATATGTGTTGAATATATCTTTGTGGCATGTCTGTGTAAATGCATATGTTACCATATTTGCTGTGCTCGCTGCGCGTATTTGCAAGCTTAGCGACTCATATTGTGTGGAGTCTGTATGTTCTCTCTATGTAATATTTTTGACTTCGACAGGACATACACACGTTCTGATAATTATTACATAGTGGGGACATAATACATGTACTCCTGGACATACACACCTTCTGATAATTGTTACATAGTGTGGACATAATACATGTACTCCTGGACATACACACGCTCTGATAATTATTACATAGTGTGGACATAATACATGTACTCCTGGACATACACACGTTCTGATAATTAGTACATAGTGTGGACATAATACATGTACTCCTGGACATACACACGTTCTGATAATTATTACATAGTGTGGACATAAACATGTACACCTGGACATACACATGTTCTGATAATTATTACATAGTGTGGGCATAAGACATGTATTCCTGGACGTACACACGCTCTGATAATTATTACATAGTGTGGACATAATACATGTACTCCTGGACATACACACGCTCTGATAATTATTACATAGTGTGGACATAATACATGTACTCTTGGACATACACACGCTCTGATAATTATTACATAGTGTGGACATGTACTCCTGGACATACATACATAGTCAGTGAGGTTGAAAAGAGGCAAAATGCCCATTGGGTTCAACCTGTATTCTGCATTAATCTGTTTATTTTATAATGTGCATGCTGAAGTAATGGTTTAGTACCGATTTACAGCAATGATTCCTACCACTCCCAGATAAAAAAAAAAAAAAATTGAGTTTATTTATTCAAAAAAGGATCACCAATACAGACATATCACTAGACATGGGAAATCGGATAATTCAGTACAGGCAATGCAGCAGTTTATAGCATACGTGATCTCAAAAAACAAGGTACATTACTTCACATGTACAATTTTTCCCCATACTATTACTAAGCTCACGGTGCAAAGAAAATCTAATGTCTGTAAACAGGTCATAACTCATATTAAACATTTTTAATTTTCTCCCCAGTTATTTACCAATTACAACTCCAACTAGTAGGCCATAACATAGCCTACAGAAATTTCTAGAACATAAAAAATAAAAAGAAAGAGAAAGAAAAAACATCAGAGAGCAGTATTACAATACAATAGGTGAGGTATATGAAGTAATGATTAATATCACGACCTGGCCTTGTATGAACCCAGGGCCCACACCGCCCCCAGGGTGCAGTACTCTCATAGCGCAAGAGCAGGGGAGGAGTATACAGAAGTAGTCCAAGGGGACCATATTTTCTCGTATTTGGAAATGGCGTTGTTTTTCATGTATACATAGCGGTCTTTAAGGAGAGTTTCATTAACCAGAGCCTTAAAGGCTGATACAGAAGGGCAACGTGGGGCCATCCATGACCGCGCAATGCACACTTTGGCCAGGGCACAAATACTACGAGCATAAAGGCCCTCCCACTTGGACCCCGAAGCAGGACCCCTCATTCCCAGTACACAGAATCTTGAGGTCAACATACTCCCAGGCATCCCCGTGTGCTCCAGAATCGACCTGACCCCTGACCAGAACACCTGAATGGACGGACACTCCCACACAGGGTGCCAAAAGGATCCCCCATCGGCCCCGCATTTAGGGCAACCAGCTGTAGTGCCAGCCCCAAACCTGGCCAACCGAGCCAGTGTCATATAGGATCTGTGCAAAATAAAGAGCTGTATTTGTTGAAATCGGAGTGACTTAGTCACCATACCCGGGTACTCCAGGGCAAGCTCCCAGTCCTCCTCACCTATGGGGCCCAGGTCGCCCTCCCAGCGCTCACGAAGTCCCGAGAGAGGGTCTGCATGAAATGTCCCCAATAGGTATGAGTACGTAAAGGAAATCACCCTAATCCATCCCAGGGAGCTTAAAAAGGTCTTTATGGGGAAATGAAGTAGCGCCAGGGGTGAGTCCCGAAATTGTGATTGTAAGGCGTGTCGGAGTTGTAGGAATCTAAAAAAGTAAGAATTAGGTAGACCAAATTCCTCCTGCAACTGCTGAAATGATTTCAGCGTTCCATCCCTGTACAATTGGGATATGGAGACAATGGAGTATGGAGCCCATACCACCCCGCCCTCAAGAGCCCCCAACTCGGGTACTGAAGTAGAGTGCCAGAGGGGAGTATCCGGGTCCAAGCCATCAAACCCAAGCAGATTTCTCAGAGCGAGCCAGATCTTCATGGCCAGGAAGACAATAGGGGGAGAGTACCGAGAAACCCTTCCACTCAGCAAAACCTGCACCGGAGAGAGACCCGGGTAGTAGCACTGGAGAAATGCCCATTGTAAAGTGCCGGCATCCCCGCCCTGTATCCAGGTGCTAAGGTGTGATAACTGAGACGCAAAGTAGTACAGTTGAAAGTTGGGCAAGGCTAAACCTCCATCTGCTTTCAGCCTAGTGAGAGTATTCAGCTTTATCCTAGGCCTTTTGTTGGCCCATATTAAGGATGATAATATACCATTCAGTTTCCTAAAAAAGGACGGAAAGATATATACCGGGGATTGCAAGACAATATATAATAGTTGTCAAAGTCGAAAAATATTGCAGAAAACACAGCACGTACAAACTGCACACACATGCCCACTGCGCGTGCACTTGTTCTGCCATGCGTGCACATATCCGCAATTTGCGTATGGTCGCTCCCGCGGTCCTGCGCATCGGCGCGTGGTATGGGTATTTACGGCAGAGTTTATGTACGCATGGAGAGCCATCAAAACACATTACATATTTAATCCAAATAGTGCACATTGTACACATAGTCTCCTTGCACCACATCAGAAAGTTATAGCTGTTTAAATGGTTGCAGAACAAAGGGATTCACCTTTACAGGATAAGAGGGGACAGACTAAGGTTATAAGGTGGTATTTGGTATCCAGCTGTAGAGTATTTTAAGGGTAACATTCCGGTGTTGGTCTGCGGAAGATCGCATGTTCCTGCGGATAGTTATGTGCAGAAGCAGAATATAGATATAAACTGTATTTACTGTATATTATGTATGCGACGGGAATCCAGAGGAGACCACCCACAAGAGCAGTTGAGAAAGACATCGCCTACCTTTTCAAATCAACCTATGGCCTCTCCTGTACTGTAAAAGTGCATTCCTGTGTCCAATGTACAAAGGGATTACAGTATCCATTGTATTGCTTTTGGAAGAATTGTATAAATAAAGCCTGCTGCAGCCCGGCCACACACAAGACTCACAACGTTATCTATTTGATGACGGAGGACTGGACCGGGAAGCGCACGCGAATATACTCACGTATGTACATTGACCTGTAGCCATTATTCTGTTATATATTGTCTTGTATTGTAGTGTATAATTTGTATTGTAAACCCCCTATCAGAAATAATCCACTGTGGTGTCAGAACCCAGCGGTAAAATCACAATTGGTGTCGTGTGCTCATTGCCCTGCTAAGGTTTAAAGTGTATTATTATTATTGCATTGCTGTAGAAGGTTTAAAGTGTATCTCTGGGTGTGTACGCGCTGTGAGTACTGTGTACCGTCAGCGCGGCGTGTGTACGCAAAGTCCGTACACTGTACGGGACTCTGTACGCTAATAGCGTAAAATGTGCGTTGAGTGTGAATTAAGTATAGCGGCCGCAGCGGCTAAAGGTTTAAAGTGTATACACGGTGTGTTTAAGGTATAGCTTTTATTCCTGTAAAGATAATCAGCATTATCAATTGGGGGCATCGTCCGATTTTCCACATTTTTTACTGCTTAACAGGTCACAAGCAGATATAATCTATCAGCATAAGGGTGGACAGGGATCCTACGTATCCTTTTCTTGGTCGATGGATACACTGAAAACCCTACTTAATTGCTGAGTAGATGGTGTCTGCTCTGTATGGTTTGTAGGGATGCTGGTAAGAACTCGTAAGGTAAGCAGGAAAAAAGCTATTTAAAATCTGTGAATTTATTTTTGGCGGCCAAATGCGTACACAACAAAAGCGTACACCCATACTCTGTGCATACTCTCCCACATTGTTGCCATAACTTTCAGATTACTAGATTCATAATATAAATATTAAGGAAGTAAGTGTAAAACACAAACGCAGTCTGGCCTAGTTATAAAGGTTTATACAGAAAAGAAACTGTGTGGCAGGTTAAGTGAGCGATTATAGTTAATATTGCTCACATTTATAGAAATTGTGTGAGTTGTTTTATTGCGTCCGCACAGTGGTACACGTGGTACGGAATGTGAGGACAGCGTACACAAAACGTGCACGTAGCGCAAGGCCGCACACGTGGCATAAAGGTACGCACGGTTGCATAATTACGCAAGCTTGCATAGCGTTGTGTGCGCATAATAAAACCACACGATAGTTCGTATAATTTAAAGGTGGGATAGTAGCCACACTACAATAACACAAGATTGCCCAGCTTCCAAAGTTTAGTATAAAACCCTTATTTACTGTATTGCCTCTGGGAGTAAAGCTGCTTGTCTGAATGATAATTTTCTGTACAGAAAAATAAAGTGTATCTGAGTGAGCGAGTGCAGGAGTGAGTGGATATTGAACCCAAGAACTAGGTGGAATAGCTGGACTGCTAGGTGGTCTACAACAATCGTAGGGCATATAGATAACTAGTATCTATAGGTTGTGCTATTGCATCACATGTCCGTTTGTTCTGCATAGCACAACGTGATATTATTGTGTCACATTTGCTGTGGAAGAGCATACGCAGACGTGATTGTATAGACAAAGGGGTTTTTCTTTGATAACTTCGGGAAATCTCCCTGGTGGGCTTCACTGGAAAGGGTGAAGGATAGTTATCTAATTTCTCTGTTTTTCACCCTACAAACAATTCCAGTTGAAAGATACCGAAAAGGAAATTTTCACTGCCTCTCTCAGGAAAATATTCCAAACAGAACTTCCACCGAAAGAAATTACGGTGTAAGGTCTGATAGGAGCCCTAAGTTGGGTACATTGCGATCCGCTATCAACAGCGTATCGTTGTATTGGCCAGCGTGGGCGTGAGCGAGTGGAAGGCGCTCAGGTATACTTCCACCGTCTACTTATATTGAGTATTTTGGTGTTTGTGGGAATTTTTTAAAGGTATTAGAAGAGACCCACAAATATGGGAGCCAGTTGCTCAAGTAAGAGACGTTTAGACAGGGTTCAGGCAGAATTGTGGCCAAAAGGCTCAGCAAGGTTTATCATGTGTGAAAAATATGGTTCACACACAGAAGATTTATGCAATGAGTGGATATGTATGACCAACAATGATAGGGTACCATTCCCTAGAGTGGGCAGCTTTGAACCAGAGGTATTACAGAACTTAAGGTTAAGGATATGTCTGATAAAATCCAAGAAATAAAGGATTAAACATACAGACTGTTTAAATTTATGGCAACAGGAGGGGGATATGCAAAAGGAATTAGCTTGCGCAGCAGGTTCCAAACCTAGCGGGAAAACAATGGCGACGGCACCACCACCATATATTGTTGGGGAGAAAATGGCTGCAGGCAATGATACATTGGTACAGAATAAGAGTGTAATTGCAAAATGTACTAACCCTAACCCTTGCCAGTTGTACCCTGTTTTCAAGAAGATGAGCCCAGCACGATATCAGCACTCTCTCTAGCAGCCACCATACAAGACACTCAGGTGGGCACGGCCCAACCAACAAGAGCAGTAGTCAGGCCCCCTAGCGGAGGGATAAGTGAGGTCGTGTCCACAGGTAAGTACGGTACCGTACATTATGCAGAAACCATAGCACCCCACATCGTAGAATCAAACCAGAAGGATGTAATTGAATTAAATCCTGTCAGGGTGATTGCAGTCCCCAATGGGAAGACTGACGCTCAGGGAGTCACTCCCATCAGGAACATTGCCATGCATTGTCCCTGGTCCCGGACAGAATTGAGGTCAATTATGTCAGAATTTCCCGATCCCAGAAAGGATCTAGTCGCATGCCAGAGGTTCATTAAAGAGTTAGGTAACGCCACCGAACCCACAAACAAAGATTGGCGAACAGTGCTACGGGTATGTTTACCCTACAATATTGACCCCGCAAAGTTCATAACTGATTGCAATTTAGACGAAGAAGTACCTATCACTGATGAGTACACTCAGGAGAAGGTACGACAAATCAATCTGCAATTAGGAATATATTTCCCTACTGTTGTCAAATGAAATAAAATCTTTTCCATAAGACAAAAGGAAGGTGAAACGGCATCCGAATATTTCCATCGAGCACTGCAGGAAATGACTAGATACACTGGGATCGAGGACATTAGAGACAATGCACATCATAGGGAGGTAGCTGTTTCAGTATTAATGGACCGGTTGAAGGAGGCACTCAGAACAAGGGTACAGACCTCTCTACCAAACTGGAGAGGTATCTCAGTGGCTGCATTGAGAGAGTCTGCTGTCGAGCATGATAGGAACATCATTAAACACAGGGAGTCACAGGGGGAAAAACTGATGACGGTAAGTATACAGGCCCTTACGGCAAAACCCCATCAGCCAAAAACCCGGACCCCTGTTGTTTGGGACAGACCTAGGACATGCTACATTTGTAGGAAGGAAGGGCATTTTGCCAAAGACTGTAGGAGTAGTAGAGCGCATAGCCAAGATAGAACCCTAGACAGAGAATACGAACCACACTACTACTCATATAATTGGGATCAGGGACCATATAGGAGAAGTTACGAGCCACATGCAGGGGAAACAAGGAGGTACCCCCCAAGGAGAGATGGGCAGACCTCCGGAAATTCTCAGCTACCTCCCCCACATATCGTAGCTGCCAACGCGCTGCGGGAGGGTCTCGCCATACAATAGGGGTTGGGCCACACCTGTAGTCTGCAGCCAGTGAAGTTGATTGCTAGCCTTGGTAGTGAACCTGAGGTCACGGTTGATGTAGCTGGTGTACCATTACCTTTTCTTGTAGACACAGGGGCGGCCAGGTCAGTGTTAAATTCAACTGTAGGTATGAAAACCACAGGTAAAACAATTTCGGCAATGGGAGTAACAGGAATAGTGCAACACTACCCTTTGAGTAGACCTGCAGAGATTACGATAGGGCCCTTGCAAACCAAGCATTCTTTTTTGCTGGCTGCAGCGGCTCCGACTAACCTGCTTGGAAGAGATTTATTGTGTAAAATGCGGTGTGTCATATACTGTACTCCTGAGGGTGTATTCTTGGATATACCTGAGAATCACGTTCAGGAAGTGCAAGATATATTAGACACCCCTCAAAAGCTAATGTCGCATTCTGCTGTTATAGACAAGTGTCCATCAAAGGTAGAGGAAATTATCTCACAAATACCGGGTTCCCTTTGGATCAAAGATGGACAAGACACTGGATTGATGGCGAATGTAGCTCCAGTAGTAGTGCAAGTAAAAGACAGTAGGATAGCTCCAAAAATCCCTCAGTATCCTCTGAAGCCAGAGGTAGAATTAGGAGTGTACCCCGTCATAGAGCGATTGCTACAACAGGGCATCCTAGTTAGGACGTCCAGCACCGCCAATAGTCCCATCTTCCCTGTGAAAAAGAGTGGGGGGAGGGGTTACAGGCTAGTGCAGGATCTAAGGGGGATAAACAAGATAGTTGAGAGCCAATTCCCCGTAGTGCCCAATCCAGCTGTCATCCTCATGCAAATTCCCTCTACTGCAAAATTTATCACCGTCATTGACCTATGTTCTGCCTTCTTTTCTGTCCCTCTGCACCCTGACAGCCAATACCTCTTTGCATTTACATACAGGGGAGTACAGTACACCTGGACTCGTCTTCCCCAAGGTTTCATTGACAGCCCAAGTATTTTCTCCCAGGCTTTGCATGACTGTATACAATCCTTTCAACCTGAGAGCGGGTCAGTATTAATACAGCATGTCGATGACTTATTGCTGTGTTCTGATTCACTCGAATCGTCCTTGAAAGACACGAAACAGCTTCTGTTTCACCTTTCTAATACGGGACACAAGGTTTCAAAGGATAAGTTGCAGCTGTGCCAGACCAGGGTAAAATATTTGGGACATTGCTTGACTCAAGGACTTAGACATCTCACCGTTGATAGAATACAGGCGATTCGCGACATGACCCTGCCACAAACCCAGCAACAGATCCGCACTTTCCTTGGAATGTGTGGGTACTGCTGAAACTGGATCCCAGGATTCTCCATACTGGCTTTACCTTTGCAAGAAATGGTCCCCTCGAACAAACCAGATCGGATCTCGCACACAGATGAGTCCGAATTGGCCTTTGAGAGACTCAAACAGTGCCTATCACAGGCACCTGCATTAGGTATGCCAGATTATGGGAAGCCTTTTGAATTATACGGTACAGAAAGTGCAGGGTGCGCAGCAGGAGTCTTAAACCAAGACACATGGTGATGCCAGCAGGCCGGTAACTTACTACAGTGCACAGTTGGACACCGTAGCACGGTCTCTCCCCACCTGCTTGCGAAGTGTTGCAGCGATAGCTTTGCTAGTAAGTAAAAGCAAAGACGTAGTGTTAGGACACAACCTGACCATCCATACACCTCATGCAGTATCAGCCTTACTGAACTCCGCCCAAACCAGACATGTCTCATTGGCACGGTTTACAAAGTGGGAATTAGCACTAATGGCCACTGTAAATATCACCATAAAGAGATGCAGCGCACTAAATCCTGCAACTTATCTGCCAAGTGTGCCTGGACAGGCACAAAGGGTGGGGGATGAGAGTGATGGTGAAGGAGGATTTAGTACAGATACTGATACGCATGATTGTATGGAATACCTGAATCAGACTTTCACTGCGAGACCTGACATCAGTGACAACCCACTGGAAGGCGTAGACTTTACCTTTTACACTGACGGTAGTTGCCACAGACAGACGGACTCGGGAGACTTGTGTACTGGATACGCAGTTGTAGATGACAGAGGTATCATAGAAGCTGAACCCCTGGGCCCACCGCACTCAGCACAAGTTGCTGAGCTGGTCGCCCTAACCAGAGCGTGTGAATTGGCCAAGGGTAAGTCAGCTAATATATACACAGATTCTAGATATGCCTTTGGAGCGGTGCATGATTTCGGGGCCCTATGGCGCCTCAGAAATTTCATGACGGCAGCTGGCACACCTGTAGCGCATGCATCCCACATAAAAAGGCTTCTAACAGCGATACAAGAACCAGACAGAGTGGCTGTTATCAAGTGCAAAGCACACACTTACAACCAAGACCCAATCTCACTTGGTAACAGCTGGGCAGACGAAGCTGCTAAATCAGCAGCCAGCACCCCCATACAAACGAACATCACATCACTGATGACATTCAACACAATCAACACACAAAAATTAATTGAAATGCAAAATTTGTGTTCTCTCCAGGAAAAGGTGGTCTGGAGGTCAAAGGGGTATGGCCAGGAGTCCTCAGGACTCTGGACAGGTGGACACGGTAAGCCAGTGGCCCCCAGAGCATATCTTCCAAGCTTAGCTGAGGCGGCACACGGTCTGACTCATCTGGGTACAGAGGGTATGTGTAAGCTGGTGAGAGCCTACTGGTGTGCGCCAGGATTCTCTTCTCATGCGGGTAAGAGAGCAATGACATGTCTTACTTGCTTGAGGAAGAATATTGGAAAGTCAATACCAACAGAACCATCCCATATCCCTCCGACAGACGGCCCTTTTCAGGTAATACAAATTGATTTCATACAGTTACCACCCTGTAGGAATTTAAAATATGTATTAGTCTGTATTGATGTATTTTCCAATTGGGTAGAAGCGTTCCCTGCTGCCACAAATACTGCTACGTTCACTGCAAAGAAAATTGTGCAGGAATTTGTGTATAGATATGGTATCCCTAGAATAATTGAAAGCGATAGGGGTACCCATTTTACAGGTGAAGTCTTTCAGGTAATGTGCAAGCTGATGGGAATTAATAGCAAGCTGCATACTCCGTACCGACCACAGGCGAGTGCGAAGGTGGAGAGAATGAACAGCACTATTAAGAACAAGCTGAGCAAAGTGATGGCTGAGACTGGATTGTTGTGGCCAGAAGCTTTGCCACTAGTATTGTACAGCATCAGAACCACTCCCAGGTCCCCCCTTAACCTATCACCCTTTGAGATTCTTTTTGGCCGACAACCTCATGTAATGATAGACCCCCAGGATGATTTGAAATGCAATAACGAAGTGACTGTAAAATATTTGGTAAGGATGAACCAGCAGCTGAGGAATCAAAATAGAAATCTAAAGCTGGTGATTACTGACCTACTGAACAGTAATTGTCATGACATTGAACCTGGGGATTATGTAATGATTCGAAATTTTCTACACTCAGGTTGCCTCATTGACAGGTGGGAAGGACCGTACCAAGTCTTGCTATCTTGCTAACCAGCACGACAGCATTAAAGGTTGCCGAAAGAGAGACTTGGGTCCACTCGTCCCACTGTAAGAAGGTCGCTGACCCGGAGAGAACCCGTGACAAAGAGCAGAGTGTAGAGAACATCGTATCACTGGAGTGTCTGTTCCGGGAAGGTTGAGAGGCAGTACTGTTGAGACGGCACCTGAGCGCGGAGAACAACAAGACCAGAGGCGGTTGTCGCACCAGTTTCTTTTCTCTTCTTCTCTCCTTCTCTTTCTCCCCTTTCTTGTTTCCCTTCTCTTCCCTTAACAAGATGGACTTACCCCAAGAGACTGCGTTCCGGGTTTTCCTGTTAATCCTGTTGTTGACCAGGACAGTCTGTTTCGGTGAGGGTCCCAGAGAGGTCGAGAAAGGATCTGGAATGGGTTCTGATGGCGAGGATGGATTTGTAGAATCTCAAGAGCAACACATCACTCGAGCAAAGGCGAGTATCAGAAAGCGATCTGGTAGTCAGGGAGCTCGGAGGCACTGTGAAGAGTTATTGGCTGAGGAAAATTGCATTTGTAGGAATTGTGAGAACATAGTCGAGGATGGGTACATCCAGAGATGTCAGTCCAGCCTTAATATCAACATGGACCGTCATCCATTGAGTGATTACCACTCACTAGTGGGTAAGGTCTTAAACCAGACAGAATGCTGGGTATGCTCACAAGTACCTCAAGGTCAGAGCAAGTCAGGATTAGTACCGTACCCTTTAGCAATAGATGAGGTACTCGAATTACGGGGTGGGAGACCGGTGGACAAGAAATTCAATATTTCTAGGCCCCCTAGTTTGAAGCTCCACCAGTATCATGTAGATAGATCCTTATTATATTTCAATATTTCCAATTACCGAAAACCGGGAAATTGGGAAGTGACGTGGAATAACCAGACAATGGCCTTTTCGCACAGAGCTGAAAGGATACCCATAGACTCTGAACTTGTACGCCAAATAGCCAACAGTGGAAGGTATTTTCGGTATAGGTATACTCGAGGAAGCAAGACCATGTGGGTTGGAGAAGTATCACCAGGGTACTGTGCTCATATCATCCAGCCTGATACTTGTACTGAGCAGATGGGAGAACTAGGGATTGGGTTTTTCACTTTGAAAGTTTGTAATATGGTAATGTCATATTCTGTCCCCTATGTTCTCCCCGATGATGCCTATTTCATATGTGGGAGGAAGGCGTATAAGTGGCTTGCCCCGAACTCAGAGGGATTGTGTTATGTTGGAAGAGCGTTGCCAGAGGTCATGACCATAACCCATGATAAGAAGAAAGATGTTCGCCGCAGTGCTCAGGCTCCTTATACTCATACTCACTATGAACACATCATCAAGAGACACCTCATAGAGAGGACAGAGCACGTAGCCTCTGATTTGATCCACGAATCCACCGGGATTCAATTCCTTCTTGCATTAGACATCACCCGTACTGCCAGAGGAATTATAAATTATAGGTATATCCATGCGCTAGCGAACTTGATAGATAATATCACTGAGATGTATGACGACACCTTCAGGTATACAGGGAAGGGAGTTACAAGCTTACAAGACGGAACTGATTCAGCACAGGATGGTCCTAAATTATATCACAGCCGTGACGGGTGGGTACTGTGTCACTTTAGCAACTCAATATGGTGTGAAGTGCTGTACATATATCACGAACAGCACTGACGACCCCACGGAGATCATCTATCAAAAGATGGACGATATCTTGCAGTTGAAGTGGGAGTTCCGGAGGAGACACAACCTTACCCTAACCGCTGTGGGTAATGAGCTGACCGGCTGGGTCTCATGGTTGAACCCACGAAATTGGTTCTCAGGATCAGGAGAGTGGGCTCAAAATGTTATTATGAGTGTAGGGAAGTTTCTCCTTTGTATCCTAGGAGTCGTTATAATTATTGGCTTGATATTTAGGTGTGTTCGAATTCTGATGCGGCGCAAGCACGGCACAAATTTGATGAGTTTAAGGAGCGAGGGCATTGTCATAGCAGCAGATTTAATTTACGACCCATCCATAGAGACAGTGTTATGATAAGGATTGCAAATGAATTCCATGGCCTGTTTCTTTCACCCGTTTTTCCTTTGTCTCCCCCTCTGCCCAGATACACCCATCCGGAAAAGACATCAGCCCTACCTAAGAATGTTTATGTAAAGGTTATGTGAATGTATTTTAGATATGTGTCTTATCTTCATCTCTACAACCTTCAGTTAATGACACACATAGTCGACAGGTGATATCCACATATACTAGCACTCACATACGTTCCCCCTCCATGTATCATCAACTAAATGTGCACCCCATTTGTTGAAACAAGAAGCCGAAAAGAGCTCGGTAGTGTTTGTCAGCCCACTTACAGACCCTTAATACGAGATAAGAAGGATTTAATGTATACTTCGCAATACCTCGAAGCTTATCTAAAACATATACGGCACGATGATACATGCCTCTCAGATATGGATTCACACATACATGCTTTTTACTATCCCACTAGGTCATATATTTCCCGCCTACAACTCTCCTCCGACCATCCAATCGTCTGTAGATATTGTATTGATATTTTTCTGTTTAGTGATTAGATAGTGGCAGTTATTGGTGACTGCCAAAGGGTGGACTGTCAAAGTCGAAAAATATTGCAGAACACACAGCACGTACAAACTGCACACACATGCCCACTGTGCGTGCACTTGTTCTGCCGTGCATGCACATATCTGCAATTTGCATATGGTCGCTCCCGCGATCCTGCGCATCGGCGCGTGGTATGGGTATTTACGGCAGAGTTTATGTACGCATGGAGAGCCATCAAAACACATTACATATTTAATCCAAATAGTGCACATTGTACACATAGTCTCCTTGCACCACATCAGAAAGTTATAGCTGTTTAAATGGTTGCAGAACAAAGGGATTCACCTTTACAGGATAAGAGGGGACAGACGTTGGTTATAAGGTGGTATTTGGTATCCAGCTGTAGAGTATTTTAAGGGCAACATTCCGGTGTTGGTCTGCGGAAGATCGCATGTTCCTGCGGATAGTTATGTGCAGAAGCAGAATATAGATATAAACTGTATTTACTGTATACTATGTATGCGACGGTAATCCAGAGGAGACCACCCACAAGATCAGTTGAGAAAGACATCGCCTACCTTTTCAAATCAACCTATGACCTCTCCTGTACTATAAAAGTGCATTCCTGTGTCCAATGGACAAAGGGATTACAGTATCCATTGTATTACTTTTGGAAGAATTGTATAAATAAAGCCTGCTGCAGCCCGGCCACACACAAGACTCATCTATTTGATGACGGAGGACCGGACCGGGAAGCGCACGCGAATATACTCACGTATGTACATTGACCTGTAGCAATTATTCTGTTATATATTGTCTTGTATTGTAGTGTATAATTTGTATTGTAAACCCCCTTTCAGAAATAATCCACTGTGGTGTCGGAACCCAGCGGTAAAATCACAATTGGTGTCGTGTGCTCATTGCCCTGCTAAGGTTTAAAGTGTATTATTATTATTGCATTGCATTGCTGTAGAAGGTTTAAAGTGTATCTCTGGGTGTGTACGCGCTGTGAGTACTCTGTACCGTCAGCGCGGCGTGTGTACGCAGAGTCCATACACTGTACGGGACTCTGTACGCTAATAGCGTAAAAGGTGCGTAGAGTGTGAATTAAGTATAGCGGCCGCAGCGGCTAAAGGTTTAAAGTGTGTACACGGTGTGTTTAAGGTATAGCTTTTATTCCTGTAAAGATAATCAGCATTATCATAGTTTGGGTAGAATTATCATTTTAATTAGACTAACCCTGCCAGTCACTGTCAATGGAAGCTTGCACCAAGCTCTCGACTTGCGTATAATCAGTTGAGTCAGTGGGTCTAAATTCAGGGGTATAAAATCAGAAGGGGTATTCGTGATTTGAATTCCAAGATATTTAAACTGATCTGTCCAGCATAGCGGCAAGGAGAGCTTCGGGACCTGGGGAGGAGAACCAATGACGGGCATAATAAATGACTTGGGCCAGTTGATACGGAGACCAGAAAAGCCGCCGAATTCCTCAATGACCTGCAGCAAAATAGGCATATCAACAGCATAATCATGTAGGAATAACAGTAGGTCATCCGCATAAAGGGCAATTTTGTCTACACAAGGGCCCGTGGCGATTCCCCCAATGTCCGGGTGTGACCTAATCAGGCAGGCCAAAGGCTCTATGGCTATAGCAAATAGGGCAGGAGAGAGGGGGCACCCCTGTCTAGTACCCCGAGACAGGGTAAAGGAGGGCGAAATATAACCATTTACCAAGATCCTGGCACACGGATTTTGATATAGCAGTCTGATCCATTGTATGAAGTTAGGGCCAAAGCCCATGCATTTCATAACTCCCCACAGGTAGGACCATTCAACGCTATCAAACGCCCTAGCCGCGTCCAAAGAGACCACGACCGAGTCCGAGGGGAAGGTATGTGGAGCTTGCAGAATAGTATACAGCCTGCGCAAGTTAATGGACGTGGACATACCTGGCATAAAGCCGGATTGATCCTGATGTATTATGGACTTAATAACTGAGTTGAGCCGAACTGCCAACATTTTTGCCAGGATCTTAGCATCAGTAGGAATGAGGGAGATTGGCCTATAGGACTCCAAGAGTCTGGGGTCCTTGCCGGGCTTCGGCAGTACTATAATAACAGCCTCGGACATTGAGGGAGGAAGTTGGTTAGCAGCAAACGTGTCCGTAAACATAGTAAGCAACTTGGGGCCAAAGAATTCTATATGTGCTTTATACAGCTCAGTGGGGATGCCATCACAGCCTGGAGACTTGCCACTGGGGGACATGCCCACTGCCGCGGACACCTCCTCCAAAGTCAAAGGCGCCTCCAGAAAATTGCAAGCCTCGGGGGAGAGTCTGGAGAGGGGTACACTATTCAAATATATGTCCAAGTCTGCCGCAGAGCACGTCAGTCTAGACTCATACAGATCCCTGAAGTATGAAAGGAACAATTGCGCAATATCTGGGGTGTTGTCTGCAATGGAGCCATCAGGACCAGACATCTGTGCAACTGTAGACCCAGGCCGGTCGTGATGTACCAAATGGGCCAATAAGCTTCCCGGTCTATCCGCCTGCATGTACCAATTAGTGGCCCGAAACAAAAGGGAGCGCGCGTTTTTATCTAAGAGATGAGCCAGCCATGCCGCCTGGGCCGTCAGCCATTGCGTCTTAAGTGCAGAGGTGTCCTCTGCCAGATAACGGATCTCGAGGTCCCTAAACTCTGATTCAAGTGTCCTCTCCTTCTCCCTACATGACAATTTATGTGCAGCAATTTTACCTATCAGTGTACCACGTAGAAAGGCTTTAAATGAGTCCCATATGACAGGAGCCGGGGCCGAGCCCACGTTATCCGTAAAAAAAACCCTCCCACTTTGTTGTCAAGTCCTAGCAGTCGCCCAACTGAGCTAACCAGGATGGATGTAACTTCCAATACGACTGTCCCCTCTGGCACTCCACCTCCAAAGATAACAGCAAGGGCGAATGGTCGGACACCCCCCGCGCCTTGTAGTGAACACCTAAGATTCTTGGCAGGAGCTCAGGGGAGACCAGGGCCAGGTCGATTCTGGAGAATGAGCCATGTGTGCTGGAGATGCACGAGAACTGTCTAAGTGCAGGGTGCCATACCCTCCAAGTGTCCACCCACTGCATATTACTCAGAAAATCTGCAAATTTAGACTGGGTACCCCCTACCCCGGGAGCCGAAGGGGACTTCCACCTATCCAGAGAGACGTCCAACACGTTATTAAAGTCCCCTAAGCAAATAACAGGGGCATGGGGGGAAGAGGCAATAAATGAGATGGCTTTCTGCAATACATCATACGAGAAAGGTGGAGGAATATATACTGCTAGCAGGAAGAAATGACAGGAATTCAATTTGCATTCCAGGAACACAAACCTACCATAGGGGTCAGTATTTACCGTAATCAATTCAAACTGGACAGTTCTTTTTATCATGACTGACACCCCTCGGGAAAAGAAAATGAGAGGAATGATACGCCCATCCCACCAGAGGTCTGCGGAGCGACAGCAGTCTATTTCCCTCTAAATGAGTCTCACTCAGACAGACAATGTCCGGGTCATATTTCTTAATCATTTTAAGTACCAGGGATTGCTTTACTTTATTGTTGATACCCCGGACATTCCACGCCAAAAATTTTAAGGCAGGCATGGAGTCTGTATGGCCATTTGGGACACATCACATATGTACCTCGCAAGGTGGAAAAGGGACCCTGCAATTAAAATCGTCCGTGCACCTGCCCGCCCATAGAAAGCATTATCCCGCAGACCCTGCCATCCGCAGACCCCGGGCCACAAACATAGCCGGTCAAAACAACACATCAGTACCTCACAGAAAAAAACACAGAAATATAGAAAACAATAAACTAAAAAAAGAAAAACAGATCCCATACAGAAACAAGCAATACCCATATACCAACCCCCCTCCCCGTATACCTTCCCAAACAGTGGCATACACATATCCCTAACAAAACCCAACCCTGGAGATACAAGTGCCTACGACAAACTTGTGCGTAGCATAGGACCTAAAGTCCCAGTGCAAATAGGAACCCTAAGTGTATGTAACACTACGCAACAAAGTCCAGAACCACCAAAACAGAAGGGTGCTCCCCGGACATATACTTGCATGCTTTGTGTTCATGTAGGAGGGAAAACAGGATATCAGTCTGGAGCGAGTTGACGGATGCCCGGAGCATATCTGTCCAGCCAGGCCACCGCCTCCCTTGGAGAGCCGAAGAACTTAGTTTCCCCGTCCGCCACCACACGCAACCTGGAGGGGAATAGCATCGAGTAGGGAAGATTCAAATCACGAAGGCGCCGCTTGATAGGCAGGGACTGGGCCCTGTCTTTCTGGACATCCGCTGCAAAGTCCGGGAATGCCGACACCCGGACACTATTCCGAAGCAGAGGGCCCTTCGTGCGGCCCAGGCGTAGCACAGAGTCCCGGTCTTTGTAATGCAAAAATTTTGCGATGAAAGTTCGTGGAGGGGCACCAGGAGGTAAGGGCCGGAAAGGAACTCTGTGGGCCCGTTCCACCGCAAACTGGGAGGTGAAGGATTCTGCACCATATGCCTCCTTGAGCCATGACTCCAGGAAATCTTCAGGATGTGCCCCCTCCTCTCTTTCAGGCAGGCCCACAAACCGCACGTTGTTTCTACGGAGGCGCCGCTCCATATCCAGAAGCTTGGATTGCATTGAGGAGACCTGCTGAGAGACTGCCGACGCGGATTGCTTCAGGGGGCCGCAGAGATCGTCCAGATTAGAAACCCTCGTCTCGGCTTCACCCACTCTCTCCCGGATACGTTGGACATCCTGACGCAACAAGGACAGATCGCACTGCACCCTTTCCATTTTGTCCGACAAGCGTTGTTCGCTAGCCGCTATAGCCTCCAGTACCTGCTGAATGGATGGAGCAGAAGGCTGCATAGCCGCGTCCGAGTCAGCCCCGGCCGGGGGATAAGGGCAGGTAGGAGGGGACAATTTAGGAGATGACCGTGCCGGCTGGGTGGTAGGCTGGTGGGCAAACTTCTCCAACTTGGCCGCAGCCACGCGTTGACTGTCCCTCACCATATTAGCAGAGTTGGAACCACCGACCAGGTACGACACGGATCCAGTTGGGCACAGGCGGCACACAGGTCCCAAATATTCACTGTCAGAAGGCCCAGCAGAAAGGAAGAAACGTAGTATCAAATGCGCCCCAAAAGCCAGTGAAGAAACAGGTGAGGTGGGTCAGGAGGGCCCAGGGGTATATGCAGAGTCAGTGGGCAGTTGGTGGCAGTTTATTAGAGAGCAGGACAGTGTGCCTAGTGACACTTCAGCCAGCACCACAGGCTCCTCAGTGTCCCAGTGCAGTACAATAGGGGTAAATGCTTATGGAGCTGCTTCCAAAATGGCCGCCAGGCCCACAGCCACCCCACTCCCCCCGCAGACCTAGGAGCCCAGGCACTGGGAAACTAATGTAGGCAGACAGTTATTCAGGGTGCAGGGGGGTGCCGCGTCCTCCAGGCAGTGTACAGCAACGATATTTCGTTCGTTCAGGCACCCGCAAATTGAGGCCGGGGATGCTCCGGCGGCCTAGGCCAGAAATACGTGCGGCGGCCGGGGAGACGCTCGGAGGAGGCAGCTAAGGGCGCCCGCCGCTGCCCCATAGGCTCAGGAGGTAGACTGTGCAGGAGGACAGCTCCGGAAAGGGGGTTAGGATGGAAACAGGATTGATCGTCCGGGGAGCTCCTTCACCCTGCTTCCTACCCTGATGCTGCCGTGGCCACCCACTCCCAGATAATTTTAATGTCAATATGCTAAATGCTAAAGCCCTTGATACGTTTTCCTGTTAGAAATTTGTCCAATCCGTTTTTAAATGCATTTATAAAGTCTACCATTACTACTTTCTCCGGCAGTGAGTTCCAAATCTTTATTCCCCTTACAGAGAAGAACCCTTTCCTACATTGCGTACGGAATTTTCTCTCTTCTAGCCTCAGTGAGTGCCCACGCGTCCTATACAGAGTTCTTTTAATAAACAAATCAGTTGCTAGCTCCGTGTAATGCCCCTTTACATATTTGAAGATATTAATAATGTCTCCTCTTAGTCTCCTCTTTTCTAGTGAATACATATTTTATTTAGTAAGCCTCTCCTCATATTCCAGTGTCTCTAAACCTTTAATCAATTTAGTAGCTCGTCTTTGAACTCTTTCTAGTTCCGCAATGTCCTTTTTGTAATATGGGGCCCAAAACTGAACGCAATATTCCAGGTGTGGACGTACCAATGATTTGTACAACGGCAGGATTACATCCTCATCCTTGGTCTCAATGCCCCGTTTAATGCACGCAAGCACTTTACTTGCCTTTTTTGCTGCAGTTTGGCATTGTGTACTTTTACTAAGCCTATTATCTATGAGCACCCCCAAATCTTTTTCCACCATAGTTACCCCTAGATTTTCTCCATCTAGAGTGTAGGATGCAAGCGTGTTTTTTGTCCCAAAATGCATAACTTTGCATTTTTCTATGTTGAACCTCATTTTCCATTTAGACGCCCAGAATTCCAGTTTAACTAAGTCATTCTGTAGAGACTCCACATCGGTTACTGAGTTAATTACCTTACGCAGTCGTCTGCAAAGATTGACACTGTGCTTTCCAGGCCTATTCCTAGATCATTGATAAATATAATGAACATCAGTGGGCCAAGAACAGACCCTTGTGGTATTCCACTGACTACTGGTGCCCAGCTGGAGAACATCCCATTTACCACTACTCATTGTTCCCTGTTGTCCAACCAATTACCTATCCAAGTACAAATATTATTTCCTAGGCCAAGTTCCCTTAATTTGTGGACCAGTCTCCTATGTGGCACTGTATAGAAGGCTTTTGCAAAATCTAAGTAAACCACGTCCACTGCTTTTCCATGGTCAAGATTCTTGCTCACTTCCTCATAGAAGCTAATTAAGTTGGTTTGACATGATCTGTTCCTTACAAACCCATGTTGACTTTTAGTAATAAACTTAGTTGCATGTAGGTGCTCCTCTATGCTATCCCTCAAAATGCCTTCTAATATTTTACCCACTATAGAGGTTAAACTAACTTGTCTATAGTTTCCAGGATTATTTTTAGTTCCCTTTTTAAATAAAGGCACTACCTCAGCTATGCGCCAATCCTTTGGTACCATGCCTGATCTAATCGAACTATTGAAAAGAAGGTATAGGGGTTTAGCTAGCTGTGTCCTAAGCTCCATAATAACCCTTGGATGCAAACCGTCTGGGCCTGGTGATTTATTAATCTTTATTTTGCTTATTCTCTCCAAGACTACTTCCTCACTTAAACAGGTATCTAGCCAAGAGTCATTACATTCACTGTTGTTAAGCAATACTGTCACCTGTGCATCCTCCCTGGTGAATACTGCCGAAAAAAAATTGTTCAATATTTCAGCTTTTAATTTGTCATCGTTTGTCAAGGATCCCAATTCATCCTCTAATGGGCCCACGTTCTCCTTCTTCAACCTTTTATTGTTTATATATTTATAAAACTTTTTAGGATTGGTTTTACTCTCAATAGCAATTTGCTTTTCGTTAGCAATTTTTTCTGCTCTTATTACTTTTTTGCATCTTTTATTGCATTCCTTGTAAAATCGGAATGACTCCTCCTCTCCATTAGATTTAAATGTTTTAAAAGCACGCCTCTTATTAGCCATTGCTTCTTTGACCTCCTTATTAAGCCACATTGGTTTGTGCTTAATACTCCTGCGTTTACTGCTCAATTGAATGAATTTGTGAATATTGCTTTCAAGCAACCCTTTTAAAGTATCCTACATTTCCGAAGTGTCCTTGCCATGAAACAACTCATCCCAGTCAATGCCGTTTAGTGCCCGTCTCAGCATATTAAAGTTAGCTTTTCTAAAGTTTAATGTTTTGGTTGCTCCCTTATAGCTATTTTTCTTGAAACTGATGTCAAAAGTGATCATATAATGATCGCTGTTTCCCAAGGTCTCCCCAACTTTAATGTTTGATATAATGTCCACGTTATTGGTAATAACTAGGTCCAGAATAGTTTTACCTCTAGTTGGGTCCTCGACTAATTGAGTCAGGAATTGATCCTTCAATGTATTTAAAAACCTGTTGCTCCTAGTTTTTAAACATGAATCGTTCCTCCAATTTATATCAGGATAGTTAAAGTCTCCTAACACTAGGATGTCCCCCATTCCTGCTGCTTTTTCTATTTGCTGTAGGAGTTGCTCCTCCTCATGTATGCTGATATCCGGTTGCTTGTAACATGTGCCAATGACTAGTTTCTTTGCCTCAGTGCCCTCACTTGTGATCTCAACCCATAGTGACTCCACGTTATCTCCAATACCCTTGCAGATAGTATCTATTACGCATGGTTTAAGAGATGGTTTAACGAAGAGACAAATCCCTCCTCCCCTTTTGGTAGCCCTATCCCTCCTAAAAAGAGAATACCCCTCCAAAAAAGCAACCCAGTCGTGAGAGTCGTCCCACCATGTTTCCGTAATACCTATAATATCGTATTGGAATTTTGATGCAAGACATTCCAATTCTCCCATTTTACCCGATAGGCTTCTTGCATTCGCAAGCATACATTTTAGCATAGTGTTTCCCTTGACGGTTTGTTTTAATGGTATCTTATCTGTATTTACAAGTGTCTTTCTGGAATTACTCTTACCTATTGTTAATCTCCTCCCCCCATTACCACCCCCATCATATTTAATACCTCCTTCCTCACTACTAGCACTATTTGACGTAATAAGTCTTTCTATGTCCTGCCACCTGATGTTAGTATCTTCCCTTATGCTTTGGACATCCTTTTCTATATTCTGCATTGTTGTGGAATACTCATCCGTAGGGAATAATTTTGGAATATCTCGGACAATACCAGTGTCCGTAAATCCGGTGTCAATACCCATGCAGATACCCATGCCTGCTGATCCTTCGCTCCCCCCTTCTCCTCCCCCAAATTGTTCCTTACCCCGATCTTTACAGTTCTCCCTCTTTGTCCCGTAGATACTAGCTAAACCCTCCCCCCAGGCTCCAAGTTTAAAAGCTCCTCCAACCTTCTAACCATCATAACCCCCAGCACCGCAGCCCCCTCCTCATGCAGGTGCAATCCATCACGACAAAAAAGATGGCGCTTGACTGAGAAGTCCGCCCAGTGTTCCAAGAACACAAACCCCTCCTTCCTACACCAGTCTCTAAGCCACACATTTACCTCCCTAATCTCCCTCTGTCTCCCTGGGCTAGCGCGTAACACTGGTAATATTTCTGAGAATATTACCTTAGATGTCCTTGCCTTTATTTTCTTGCCTAATTCCCTATAGTCTTTCTTAAGGACATCCCACCTACCACTAACTTTGTCATTGGTGCCAACATGCACCAAGACCGCCGGGTCTTTACCAGCCCCTCCCAACAATCTATCTACCCGGTCCGCGATGTGCCGTACCCAAGCACCCGGGAGACAACAGACTGTACGGCGATCACGGCCCCGGTAACAGATTGCCCTATCTGTCCTCCTGATGATAGAATCCCCTACCACCACAATCTGACTAGGTACCTCACTATCTTTTTTCCCATCTGTACCGGAGGGACCGCTCCTCTGGTTGCTAGAGGAAACAGTGTCCTCCGGTTCCGTCATTTCCTCAATGTCATCCCCAGAATCTTCGGCCAATCGGGCGAATTTGTTGGGGTTTGGCAGATCGGAAATGTCCTGTCTCCCCCTCCCCCTTTTTTTCTTCCTTCTAACCGTGACCCAGCTGGCTACCTGAACCTCCTCGTCTACCGGTTTTCCCCCCTGCAACTCCTCCACCGTTCTATCTAAACTTTGCTCGAGATTGTGAATGTCTCTCAGTCGATTAACGGTCTGCTCTAGATCAGTTACCTGGGCTTCCAGGGCAACTGTTCGCTCACATTTCGCACAGATGTACCCGCACTCGGACAGTTGAGCCAGGTGCGCATACATCATGCACGACATGCACAGAGTGAGATTCCCAATCTCGGCCCCACCCATTTTTAATATGTGCTAACTTCCTGTTACCTTAAAAAGAAACAAACACAGGGACGATCTATATAAAATACAATAAATGCGGTACAAAAGACAATACACATGCTCTGATAATTATTAAACAGCGTGGACATGTACTCCTGGACATACAACCGCTCTGATAATTATTACATAGTGTGGACATAATACATGTACTCCTGGACATACACACGTTCTGATAATTATTACAAAGTGGGGATATAATACATGTACTCCTGGACATACACACCTTCTGATAATTATTACATCCCATTTACCACTACTCGTTGTTCCCTGTTGTCCAACCAATTACCTATCCAAGTACAAATATTATTTCCTAGGCCAAGTTCCCTTAATTTGTGGACCAGTCTCCTATGTGGCACTGTATAGAAGGCTTTTGCAAAATCTAAGTAAACCACGTCCACTGCTTTTCCATGGTCAAGATTCTTGCTCACTTCCTCATAGAAGCTAATTAAGTTGGTTTGACATGATCTGTTCCTTACAAACCCATGTTGACTTTTAGTAATAAACTTAGTTGCATGTAGGTGCTCCTCTATGCTATCCCTCAAAATGCCTTCTAATATTTTACCCACTATAGAGGTTAAACTAACTTGTCTATAGTTTCCAGGATTATTTTTAGTTCCCTTTTTAAATAAAGGCACTACCTCAGCTATGCGCCAATCCTTTGGTACCATGCCTGATCTAATCGAACTATTGAAAAGAAGGTATAGGGGTTTAGCTAGCTGTGTCCTAAGCTCCATAATAACCCTTGGATGCAAACCGTCTGGGCCTGGTGATTTATTAATCTTTATTTTGCTTATTCTCTCCAAGACTACTTCCTCACTTAAACAGGTATCTAGCCAAGAGTCATTACATTCACTGTTGTTAAGCAATACTGTCACCTGTGCATCCTCCCTGGTGAATACTGCCGAAAAAAAATTGTTCAATATTTCAGCTTTTAATTTGTCATCGTTTGTCAAGGATCCCAATTCATCCTCTAATGGAGAAAATAGAGTGATGAATTACCCAAGGCGCAAAAACACCTATGCAGCTGCCTGTGGTGAAAAGGGCCACTAAAACCCTTATAGGCAAAATATAGGTAGAGAAAAACACAGGAAAAAAGCGCTCAGTGCCGTTTCACATCTAACAAAAAAAGGGGAAAATGTATTGCGATACTTAATGTCCAAATTGTCAAAACAGTCCAGTGGTTAGCAGAATCCCATCTAGTGATCCTCTGGAAATATTCTCCCAAGAAGTAATAACTGTCTTCAAAAATGGCTCATGATGATATGCAAAGAAAAACAATACAATATCATGGTGTAGTATGTCAGAAACTCTCTATTCAGATGCCAACCAACAAAAAGCAGGGATCCAATGCGTACCCCACTCACAATAAATGTGATATTGATCCACTCATAAAGGTATCTTTCATATGATGGTAATTCAAGTATATCGTACCATACTCACTTCTCCACAAGTGGGAACCCTCGTATCAAGGTTTCTTTATGTCCTTCAAAATCTCCTCAATGATGAGCAGAATAGTATATGTAATAAAAGGTTTTATTTAAAAAAGGCAAAATCCATACATAATTATCCCAGACTGTACAAGATGCTGTTCTATACAGATAATGCCGGTGGCCACTCACAGCAATTTACTGCCTGATGTTATTGCATCTAGTAATAGAATGGGAAATACATGAAGGATATGCCTGTGAATACTCTTCCAACGCGTTTCTCCCCTTTAGCGGGTCTTTGTCAAGGAACAAGAGTGCTCACAAGATAGCCTTATTTAAGGTGACAAACAGGAAATTAAAACAATTAAAACGTCCTATCTAAATTGCGGGTTGCCGTGGCAACGTGTCTCCACGTGTACCCAGCATTCCCTATGCTTCCGTCTCTGGGAGGAAACATCTCTGGTCATTACACCAGTGAGTTCTTCCGCCCTCAGCCGTGACTGCTTCCGCCGCGTGTATTGACGGAACGTCACTTCCGCCTGCCGTTGCCATGGGGATACTCCGGGTTGTGTTCGTGCATACCTTGGTGCGCGTCACTCCCGTCCTCCATTGCTTTGATGATCTGTTTCCATGGTGACACACACTTATGGACACTGCTATGCACGGCAACAGAGCAGTCTTAACAGAAGTTTTTATACAGGCATACCCTTCTCATATTAGCCCGTATTCTGCATATAGATACTTGTAATAATGAATACATAGATACATAGACAAAAATACAAATATTAAATAAAATTATAAAAACCACCTCAACTCAAATTCATGATTTAGACCATCCGGTGCCATAGTTTGTAAATTAAAAATCCACTGCATCTCACTTCTAGCCAGCCTATTCTCCTTATTATTGTTGCGCCACTGATCTTTTGTCAATTCAATGCCCCAAAAGGCCAGGATATGGTCAGTGGAGCAACTGTGAATTTCTTTAAAATGGAGTGAGAATGGATGAGTAATCAGACCATTCCGGATATTCCGTACATGCTCACTCCATCTGATTTTTAAAGTCCTACTTGTTTTTCCTATATATAATTTATTACAGGAACACTGTATGGCATATACTGCATATTTGCTGTTACAAGTGATAAATTGTTTTATATAAAATTCCCTTCCGTTCCTGTTAAATTTTGTAAGTTTACGTATTTTAGAGGGGCAACTTTTACACATACTGCAGTCGCCACATCTGTGGAAACCCTGGTTTCTGACAACACCTCCCAATGGTTTCTCAATATAAGCACTAGTGGTTAATTGATCCTTCAAATTTCGAGCTCTTGGGTATATGAACTTTGGTTTGTCGGATAATATAGTTTTTAACACTGGGTCCTTCTTTAACAAGTGCCAATTTTTACAGAAAACTTTCTCTATGGCTTTATGATGTCCTGTGAATTCTGTAATGAATGCTATATTGGGTTGTTTATCCAATGTTACACTCTCTTGTCTGATGCACAACAATTTTTCTCTATCTATTTGTGCAACTTTATCCAGAGATGTCTGTAAAACCAAGGGTTTATATCCCTTCTGAATGAATTTCTTCCTCAAGATCTCAGCCTTTTTATAATATTCATCCTTGTCGGTACAGTTTCGTCTAATACGAGTAAATTGTCCTTCGGTGACATTTTTCAACCACAGTGGTAGGTGATTACTGCATGTACTTATATATGTGTTTGAATCCGTAGGTTTGATATATACAGTGGATTCAACTCTATCCTCCACCGGATATATGCTAAGATCTAAAAAATTAACATTTAGTTTACTCTGATCAAAATTGAGGTTGATTCCCAACCCATTGCTGTTAAGATAAGTGCAAAAACAATTAAGGGAGTCTTGATCACCCTTCCACACAAAGAGAACATCATCTATATATCTCCACCAGGAGACCAGGTTCGCCTGCCAGTCATGCCCAGTCCAGACCATGGCATCCTCCCATCTGGACATAAATAAATTAGCATAACTGGGGGCGAACCTGGTCCCCATGGCAGTCCTGGTCTGGACTGGGCATGACTGGCAGGCGAACCTGGTCTCCTGGTGGAGATATATAGATGATGTTCTCTTTGTGTGGAAGGGTGATCAAGACTCCCTTAATTGTTTTTGCACTTATCTTAACAGCAATGGGTTGGGAATCAACCTCAATTTTGATCAGAGTAAACTAAATGTTAATTTTTTAGATCTTAGCATATATCCGGTGGAGGATAGAGTTGACTCCACTGTATATATCAAACCTACGGATTCAAACACATATATAAGTACATGCAGTAATCACCTACCACTGTGGTTGAAAAATGTCCCCGAAGGACAATTTACTCGTATTAGACGAAACTGTACCGACAAGGATGAATATTATAAAAAGGCTGAGATCTTGAGGAAGAAATTCATTCAGAAGGGATATAAACCCTTGGTTTTACAGACATCTCTGGATAAAGTTGCACAAATAGATAGAGAAAAATTGTTGTGCATCAGACAAGAGAGTGTAACATTGGATAAACAACCCAATATAGCATTCATTACAGAATTCACAGGACATCATAAAGCCATAGAGAAAGTTTTCTGTAAAAATTGGCACTTGTTAAAGAAGGACCCAGTGTTAAAAACTATATTATCCGACAAACCAAAGTTCATATACACAAGAGCTCGAAATTTGAAGGATCAATTAACCACTAGTGCTTATATTGAGAAACCATTGGGAGGTGTTGTCAGAAACCAGGGTTTCCACAGATGTGGCGACTGCAGTATGTGTAAAAGTTGCCCCTCTAAAATACGTAAACTTACAAAATTTAACAGGAACGGAAGGGAATTTTATATAAAACAATTTATCACTTGTAACAGCAAATATGCAGTATATGCCATACAGTGTTCCTGTAATAAATTATATATAGGAAAAACAAGTAGGACTTTAAAAATCAGATGGAGTGAGCATGTACGGAATATCCGGAATGGTCTGATTACTCATCCATTCTCACTCCATTTTAAAGAAATTCACAGTTGCTCCACTGACCATATCCTGGCCTTTTGGGGCATTGAATTGACAAAAGATCAGTGGCGCAACAATAATAAGGAGAATAGGCTGGCTAGAAGTGAGATGCAGTGGATTTTTAATTTACAAACTATGGCACCGGATGGTCTAAATCATGAATTTGAGTTGAGGTGGTTTTTATAATTTTATTTAATATTTGTATTTTTGTCTATGTATCTATGTATTCATTATTACAAGTATCTATATGCAGAATACGGGCTAATATGAGAAGGGTATGCCTGTATAAAAACTTCTGTTAAGACTGCTCTGTTGCCGTGCATAGCAGTGTCCATAAGTGTGTGTCACCATGGAAACAGATCATCAAAGCAATGGAGGACGGGAGTGACGCGCACCAAGGTATGCGCGAACACAACCCGGAGTATCCCCATGGCAACGGCAGGCGGAAGTGACGTTCCGTCAATACACGCGGCGGAAGCAGTCACGGCTGAGGGCGGAAGAACTCACTGGTGTAATGACCAGAGATGTTTCCTCCCAGAGACGGAAGCATAGGGAATGCTGGGTACACGTGGAGACACGTTGCCACGGCAACCCGCAATTTAGATAGGACGTTTTAATTGTTTTAATTTCCTGTTTGTCACCTTAAATAAGGCTATCTTGTGAGCACTCTTGTTCCTTGACAAAGACCCGCTAAAGGGGAGAAACGCGTTGGAAGAGTATTCACAGGCATATCCTTCATGTATTTCCCATTCTATTACTAGATGCAATAACATCAGGCAGTAAATTGCTGTGAGTGGCCACCGGCATTATCTGTATAGAACAGCATCTTGTACAGTCTGGGATAATTATGTATGGATTTTGCCTTTTTTAAATAAAACCTTTTATTACATATACTATTCTGCTCATCATTGAGGAGATTTTGAAGGACATAAAGAAACCTTGATACGAGGGTTCCCACTTGTGGAGAAGTGAGTATGGTACGATATACTTGAATTACCATCATATGAAAGATACCTTTATGAGTGGATCAATATCACATTTATTGTGAGTGGGGTACGCATTGGATCCCTGCTTTTTGTTGGTTTGCATCTGAATAGAGAGTTTCTGACATACTACACCATGATATTGTATTGTTTTTCTTTGCATATCATCATGAGCCATTTTTGAAGACAGTTATTACTTCTTGGGAGAATATTTCCAGAGGATCACTAGATGGGATTCTGCTAACCACTGGACTGTTTTGACAATTTGGACATTAAGTATCGCAATACATTTTCCCCTTTTTTTGTTAGATGTGAAACGGCACTGAGCGCTTTTTTCCTGTGTTTTTCTCTACCTATATTTTGCCTATAAGGGTTTTAGTGGCCCTTTTCACCACAGGCAGCTGCATAGGTGTTTTTGCGCCTTGGGTAATTCATCACTCTATTTTCTGTATTTCTGTTCACTTGTATTTATTATCTAGGCTGCATTATGTTTCACCACAGAACTAAACGTAATGGTTTAGTAAACACTGTTTTTGAAGGTATTCCAGTGTTAGATCTAGAGGATGAAACTCTAGAGAATATTATGGGCAAGCTAGAAAAGATCCTTTTAAAGGAAAATCGTATATTTTGGGAGATTGTGACACTGGAAAAATATCTGACAATGAAGCTAGTCCCTAAGGGTCTACAGATACAGAAGCAGGCTTCTTTCTCAGATTCCAGTGAATATTTCTCCAATAAATGGGAAAGTATTTTACAAACTTGCTCTTTTTCTCTTATGGAGTTAATAATCCAAGAGAGACAGAAAGAGGCTAATTCTTTAGATGAGCAAATCAAATTATTAGAACCTCTCCTTGTGCCCTTTCAGAACATGGAGGAATTTAAAAATATGGAAGAAGTTATTGCCAATAGGATAAAGAAAAGTGAGAAAGAGATTATACAACGAAAAACTAAAAAACTGGCCAGAGATAGAATACCACTTGAGCCCCTGAAAACATCACAAAAAGAGGGCCAAGAAAGTGGTAATGATTCATATGTACCTGTTTCTAAACCACGGGCCCATAACAACCATGTGTTGCCAACCCCAAAAAATAAAATAAATAGTATGAGAAAAAAAGGGTTCCAGAGACGGGATTATACCAATCAAAATAGAACGACCTTTAATAAAGATGCCATGCAAGGAGGTACATATCAAAGGTATCACCCGAGGAGGGGTAGTCCCTTCCAAGGGATTAAGGATAATGATGTCCGACCTTATAGGGAGGACTATAGATCAAGAGATGGAAACTTTGATCGGTACCAACCTAGGGAAACCTTGCATACACCCTTACCAATTAGAAATAGATACGGTGCACTAATGGAACGAACCCAATCAGAGAATTTTTTAGAATTCAGGAGAGACAATTGGAGGAAACGATAGTTATAAAAAGCCCAAAACCACTGTCTGCACCTCGTAGTAAAACCAGACGAGGAAAAAGGGCAGGACAGAGGAAAAGAGATCGCAAGATTCATAGGGTTAAGGTTAATAAATCATTTGACAATGTAGAAAATGGCGAGACTGTCACAAAGATTTTTAATTTAAGTGACCACATTCTCGATGAGGATGAAGTTTCGGTCCTAAAAAAAGGCCTTAAATTCTGTCCATCTAACGAGATAAATTTTTTCAATTTGTATATTGATATACAAAAATTTATCCGTAAATTGTCACTCAAAAAATTTTTTGCATCGAAGGATGGTGAGGTTGAAAGTGCTAATATGGAAACAACTGATATGAATTTTAGAAGGAAATCTCAATTTAACCCTAGCTATATGAAGGGTTGTTTTGTGGATTCCTTCCAGAAGATAGTCCATGAGGAAATTAAGTGTCTACAAGGAAAAATGCTTCCGCACAGACACAATCTTAGTAAAAATGAACGCCTGGCCCTAGATAGACTCAAAAAAAACGAGTCTATAATAATCAAACCCGCTGATAAGGGGGGAGGGGTCGTGGTAATGAGTAAAACCATGTATGTTACAGAAGTCATGCGCCAGTTAAAAGATGGTGTTACCTATAAAAAATTGAGAACCGATCCTTCTTTAAGGATTCTTAATAATCTCCGAACTTTGGTAGACAAATATACTTTAAATGGCACTTTAGATAAATCTACAGCGGAATTCCTAGTCAATGAGGAATATACTGTGCCAGTGCTATATCTTTTGCCAAAGATCCACAAAGATGCACATAACCCCCCAGGTCGCCCTATAGTGGCAGGGACTAATTCAATTACAGCCAATATGTCCCACTTTATTGACTCAAAACTTCAGCCCCTGGTCATGGAATGTCGATCATATCTTAAAGATACAAGGGATGTTTTAAACAAATTGAAGGACATCAAATGGGATTCGGATATGTTTTTGGTAACTGGTGATGTGACCTCATTGTATACGATAATCAAGCATACAGATGGTCTAGAGGCGGTTAAACAAACTTTGATAACTGCCAAAATACAAGATGGTCTTTGTGATTTTATGTTAGAGGGGATTTCCTTTATTTTGCACCATAATTATTTCAATTTTGATGGGGACTTCTATAATCAGGAGGTCGGTACCGCCATGGGGACCAGGTTCGCCCCCAGTTATGCTAATTTATTTATGTCCAGATGGGAGGATGCCATGGTCTGGACTGGGCATGACTGGCAGGCGAACCTGGTCTCCTGGTGGAGATATATAGATGATGTTCTCTTTGTGTGGAAGGGTGATCAAGACTCCCTTAATTGTTTTTGCACTTATCTTAACAGCAATGGGTTGGGAATCAACCTCAATTTTGATCAGAGTAAACTAAATGTTAATTTTTTAGATCTTAGCATATATCCGGTGGAGGATAGAGTTGAATCCACTGTATATATCAAACCTACGGATTCAAACACATATATAAGTACATGCAGTAATCACCTACCACTGTGGTTGAAAAATGTCCCCGAAGGACAATTTACTCGTATTAGACGAAACTGTACCGACAAGGATGAATATTATAAAAAGGCTGAGATCTTGAGGAAGAAATTCATTCAGAAGGGATATAAACCCTTGGTTTTACAGACATCTCTGGATAAAGTTGCACAAATAGATAGAGAAAAATTGTTGTGCATCAGACAAGAGAGTGTAACATTGGATAAACAACCCAATATAGCATTCATTACAGAATTCACAGGACATCATAAAGCCATAGAGAAAGTTTTCTGTAAAAATTGGCACTTGTTAAAGAAGGACCCAGTGTTAAAAACTATATTATCCGACAAACCAAAGTTCATATACACAAGAGCTCGAAATTTGAAGGATCAATTAACCACTAGTGCTTATATTGAGAAACCATTGGGAGGTGTTGTCAGAAACCAGGGTTTCCACAGATGTGGCGACTGCAGTATGTGTAAAAGTTGCCCCTCTAAAATACGTAAACTTACAAAATTTAACAGGAACGGAAGGGAATTTTATATAAAACAATTTATCACTTGTAACAGCAAATATGCAGTATATGCCATACAGTGTTCCTGTAATAAATTATATATAGGAAAAACAAGTAGGACTTTAAAAATCAGATGGAGTGAGCATGTACGGAATATCCGGAATGGTCTGATTACTCATCCATTCTCACTCCATTTTAAAGAAATTCACAGTTGCTCCACTGACCATATCCTGGCCTTTTGGGGCATTGAATTGACAAAAGATCAGTGGCGCAACAATAATAAGGAGAATAGGCTGGCTAGAAGTGAGATGCAGTGGATTTTTAATTTACAAACTATGGCACCGGATGGTCTAAATCATGAATTTGAGTTGAGGTGGTTTTTATAATTTTATTTAATATTTGTATTTTTGTCTATGTATCTATGTATTCATTATTACAAGTATCTATATGCAGAATACGGGCTAATATGAGAAGGGTATGCCTGTATAAAAACTTCTGTTAAGACTGCTCTGTTGCCGTGCATAGCAGTGTCCATAAGTGTGTGTCACCATGGAAACAGATCATCAAAGCAATGGAGGACGGGAGTGACGCGCACCAAGGTATGCGCGAACACAACCCGGAGTATCCCCATGGCAACGGCAGGCGGAAGTGACGTTCCGTCAATACACGCGGCGGAAGCAGTCACGGCTGAGGGCGGAAGAACTCACTGGTGTAATGACCAGAGATGTTTCCTCCCAGAGACGGAAGCATAGGGAATGCTGGGTACACGTGGAGACACGTTGCCACGGCAACCCGCAATTTAGATAGGACGTTTTAATTGTTTTAATTTCCTGTTTGTCACCTTAAATAAGGCTATCTTGTGAGCACTCTTGTTCCTTGACAAAGACCCGCTAAAGGGGAGAAACGCGTTGGAAGAGTATTCACAGGCATATCCTTCATGTATTTCCCATTCTATTACTAGATGCAATAACATCAGGCAGTAAATTGCTGTGAGTGGCCACCGGCATTATCTGTATAGAACAGCATCTTGTACAGTCTGGGATAATTATGTATGGATTTTGCCTTTTTTAAATAAAACCTTTTATTACATATACTATTCTGCTCATCATTGAGGAGATTTTGAAGGACATAAAGAAACCTTGATACGAGGGTTCCCACTTGTGGAGAAGTGAGTATGGGACGATATACTTGAATTACCATCATATGAAAGATACCTTTATGAGTGGATCAATATCACATTTATTGTGAGTGGGGTACGCATTGGATCCCTGCTTTTTGTTGGTTGGCATCTGAATAGAGAGTTTCTGACATACTACACCATGATATTGTATTGTTTTTCTTTGCATATCATCATGAGCCATTTTTGAAGACAGTTATTACTTCTTGGGAGAATATTTCCAGAGGATCACTAGATGGGATTCTGCTAACCACTGGACTGTTTTGACAATTTGGACATTAAGTATCGCAATACATTTTCCCCTTTTTTTGTTAGATGTGAAACGGCACTGAGCGCTTTTTTCCTGTGTTTTTCTCTACCTATATTTCATCCTCTAATGGGCCCACGTTCTCCTTCTTCAACCTTTTATTGTTTATATATTTATAAAACTTTTTAGGATTGGTTTTACTCTCAATAGCAATTTGCTTTTCGTTAGCAATTTTTTCTGCTCTTATTACTTTTTTGCATCTTTTATTGCATTCCTTGTAAAATCGGAATGACTCCTCCTCTCCATTAGATTTAAATGTTTTAAAAGCACGCCTCTTATTAGCCATTGCTTCTTTGACCTCCTTATTAAGCCACATTGGTTTGTGCTTAATACTCCTGCGTTTACTGCTCAATTGAATGAATTTGTGAATATTGCTTTCAAGCAACCCTTTTAAAGTATCCTACATTTCCGAAGTGTCCTTGCCATGAAACAACTCATCCCAGTCAATGCCGTTTAGTGCCCGTCTCAGCATATTAAAGTTAGCTTTTCTAAAGTTTAATGTTTTGGTTGCTCCCTTATAGCTATTTTTCTTGAAACTGATGTCAAAAGTGATCATATAATGATCGCTGTTTCCCAAGGTCTCCCCAACTTTAATGTTTGATATAATGTCCACGTTATTGGTAATAACTAGGTCCAGAATAGTTTTACCTCTAGTTGGGTCCTCGACTAATTGAGTCAGGAATTGATCCTTCAATGTATTTAAAAACCTGTTGCTCCTAGTTTTTAAACATGAATCGTTCCTCCAATTTATATCAGGATAGTTAAAGTCTCCTAACACTAGGATGTCCCCCATTCCTGCTGCTTTTTCTATTTGCTGTAGGAGTTGCTCCTCCTCATGTATGCTGATATCCGGTTGCTTGTAACATGTGCCAATGACTAGTTTCTTTGCCTCAGTGCCCTCACTTGTGATCTCAACCCATAGTGACTCCACGTTATTTCCAATACACTTGCAGATAGTATCTATTACGCATGGTTTAAGAGATGGTTTAACGAAGAGACAAATCCCTCCTCCCCTTTTGGTAGCCCTATCCCTCCTAAAAAGAGAATACCCCTCCAAAAAAGCAACCCAGTCGTGAGAGTCGTCCCACCATGTTTCCGTAATACCTATAATATCGTATTGGAATTTTGATGCAAGACATTCCAATTCTCCCATTTTACCCGATAGGCTTCTTGCATTCGCAAGCATACATTTTAGCATAGTGTTTCCCTTGACGGTTTGTTTTAATGGTATCTTATCTGTATTTACAAGTGTCTTTCTGGAATTACTCTTACCTATTGTTAATCTCCTCCCCCCATTACCACCCCCATCATATTTAATACCTCCTTCCTCACTACTAGCACTATTTGACGTAATAAGTCTTTCTATGTCCTGCCACCTGATGTTAGTATCTTCCCTTATGCTTTGGACATCCTTTTCTATATTCTGCATTGTTGTGGAATACTCATCCGTAGGGAATAATTTTGGAATATCTCGGACAATACCAGTGTCCGTAAATCCGGTGTCAATACCCATGCAGATACCCATGCCTGCTGATCCTTCGCTCCCCCCTTCTCCTCCCCCAAATTGTTCCTTACCCCGATCTTTACAGTTCTCCCTCTTTGTCCCGTAGATACTAGCTAAACCCTCCCCCCAGGCTCCTAGTTTAAAAGCTCCTCCAACCTTCTAACCATCATAACCCCCAGCACCGCAGCCCCCTCCTCATGCAGGTGCAATCCATCACGACAAAAAAGATGGCGCTTGACTGAGAAGTCCGCCCAGTGTTCCAAGAACACAAACCCCTCCTTCCTACACCAGTCTCTAAGCCACACATTTACCTCCCTAATCTCCTCTGTCTCCCTGGGCTAGCGCGTAACACTGGTAATATTTCTGAGAATATTACCTTAGATGTCCTTGCCTTTATTTTCTTGCCTAATTCCCTATAGTCTTTCTTAAGGACATCCCACCTACCACTAACTTTGTCATTGGTGCCAACATGCACCAAGACCGCCGGGTCTTTACCAGCCCCTCCCAACAATCTATCTACCCGGTCCGCGATGTGCCGTACCCAAGCACCCGGGAGACAACAGACTGTACGGCGATCACGGCCCCGGTAACAGATTGCCCTATCTGTCCTCCTGATGATAGAATCCCCTACCACCACAATCTGACTAGGTACCTCACTATCTTTTTTCCCATCTGTACCGGAGGGACCGCTCCTCTGGTTGCTAGAGGAAACAGTGTCCTCCGGTTCCGTCATTTCCTCAATGTCATCCCCAGAATCTTCGGCCAATCGGGCGAATTTGTTGGGGTTTGGCAGATCGGAAATGTCCTGTCTCCCCCTCCCCCTTTTTTTCTTCCTTCTAACCGTGACCCAGCTGGCTACCTGAACCTCCTCGTCTACCGGTTTTCCCCCCTGCAACTCCTCCACCGTTTTATCTAAACTTTGCTCGAGATTGTGAATGTCTCTCAGTCGATTAACGGTCTGCTCTAGATCAGTTACCTGGGCTTCCAGGGCAACTGTTCGCTCACATTTCGCACAGATGTACCCGCACTCGGACAGTTGAGCCAGGTGCGCATACATCATGCACGACATGCACAGAGTGAGATTCCCAATCTCGGCCCCACCCATTTTTAATATGTGCTAACTTCCTGTCACCTTAAAAAGAAACAAACACAGGGACGATCTATATAAAATACAATAAATGCGGTACAAAAGACAATACACATGCTCTGATAATTATTAAACAGCGTGGACATGTACTCCTGGACATACAACCGCTCTGATAATTATTACATAGTGTGGACATAATACATGTACTCCTGGACATACACACGTTCTGATAATTATTACAAAGTGGGGATATAATACATGTACTCCTGGACATATACACCTTCTGATAATTATTACATAGTGTGGACATAATACATGTACTCCTGGACGTACACATGTTCTGATAATTTATTACATAGTGAGGACAAAATACATGTACTCCTGGACATACACACGCTCTGATAATTATTACATAGTGTGGACATAATACATGTACTCCTGGACATACATGCGCTCTGATAATTATTACATAGTGTGGACATAATACATGTACTCCTGGACATATACACGCTCTGATAATTATTACATAGTGTGGACATATACATGTACACCTGGACATACACACGTTCTGATAATTATTACATAGTGTGGACATATACATGTACACCTGGACATACACATGTTCTGATAATTATTACATAGTGGGGACATAATACATGTTCTGATAATTATTACATAGTGTGGACATAATACATGTACTCCTGGACATACACACGCTCTGATGATTATTACATAGTGTGGACATGTACTCCTGGACATACACACGTTCTGATAATTATTACATACCGTGGACATGTACTCCTGGACATACAAATGCTCTGATAATTATTACATAGCGTGGATATAATACATGTACACCTGGACATACACACGCTCTGATAATTATTACATAGTGTGGACATAATACATGTACTCCTGGACATACACATGCTCTGATAATTATTACAAAGTATGGACATATACATGTACACCTGGACATACACACGTTCTGATAATTATTTAATAGTGGGGACATAATACATGTACTCCTGGACGTACACACGCTCTTATAATTATTACATAGTGTGGACATAATACATGTACTCCTGGACGTACACACGCTATGATAATTATTACATAGTGTGGACATAATACATGTACTCCTGGACATACATACGCTCTGATAATTATTACATAGTGTGGACATAAAGCATGTACTCCTGGACATACACACGTTCTGATAATTAGTACATAGTGTGGACATATACATGTACACCTGGACATACACATGTTCTGATAATTATTACATAGTGTGGGCATAATACATGTACTCCTGGACGTACACACGCTCTGATAATTATTACATAGTGTGGACATAATACATGTACTCCTGGACATACACACGCTCTGATAATTATTACATAGTGTGGACATGTACTCCTGGACATACACATGCTGTGATAATTATTACATAGCGTGGACATGTACTCCTGGACATACAAATGCTCTGATAATTATTACATAGTGTGAACATAGTACATGTACACCTGGACATACACACGCTCTGATAATTATTACATAGTGTGGAAATATACATGTACACCTGGACATACACACGTTCTGATAATTATTACATAGTATGGACATATACATGTACACCTGGACATACACACGTTCTGATAATTATTACATAGTGGGGACATAATACATGTACTCCTGGACATACACACGCTCTGATAATTATTACATAGCGTGGACATAATACATGTACTCCTGGACGTACACACGTTCTGATAATTATTACATAGTATGGACATATACATGTACACCTGGACATACACACGTTCTGATAATTATTACATAGTGGGGACATAATACATGTACTCCTGGACATACACACCTTCTGATAATTATTACATAGCGTGGACATAATACATGTACTCCTGGACGTACACACGCTCTGATAATTATTACATAGTGTGGACATAATACATGTACTCCTGGACGTACACACTCTCTGATAATTGTTACATAGTGTGGACATAATACATGTACTCCTAGACATACACACGCTCTGATAATTATTACATAGTGTGGACATAATACATGTACTCCTGGACATACATGCGCTCTGATAATTATTACATAGTGTGGACATAATACATGTACTCCTGGACATATACACGCTCTGATAATTATTACATAGTGTGGACATATACATGTACACCTGGACATACACACGTTCTGATAATTATTACATAGTGTGGACATATACATGTACACCTGGACATACACATGTTCTGATAATTATTACATAGTGGGGACATAATACATGTACTCCTGGACGTACACACGCTCTGATAATTATTACTTAGTGTGGACATAATACATGTACTCCTGGACATACACACGCTCTGATAATTATTACATAGTATGGACATAATACATGTACTCCTGGACATACACACGCTCTGATAATTATTACATAGTGAGGACATGTACTCCTGGACATAAAAACGCTCTGATAATTATTACATAGTGTGGACATAATACATGTTCTCCTGGACATATACACGTTCTGATAATTATTACACAGTGTGGACATATACATGTACTCCTGGGGGTGTGGTTCATTAGATCGACATGCATTGGGTCGACCACTGAAGGTCGACATGCATTATGTCGACATGGTCGTTAGGTCGACATGTACAAGGTTGACATGAAAAAAGGTCAACATGAGTTTTTTTACGGTTTTTTGGTGTCGTTTTCTTCGTAAAGTGACGGGGAACCCCAATTTGTGCACCGCATCCCCTCGCATGGCTCGCCACGCTTCGGGATTAATTGTAGTCCACGTGGATCGTTAAGTATGAAAAAGGTGAAAACATTTAAAAAATGGTGAAAAACTCACGCTCTGATAATTATTACATAGTATGGACATAATACATGTACTCCTGGACATACACACGTTCTGATAATTATTACATAGTGTGGACATAATACATGTACTTCTGGACATACAAACGCTCTGATAATTATTACATAGTGTGTATATAATACATGTTCTCCTGGTCATACAAACGCTCTGATAATTATTACATAGTGTGTACATAATACATGTTCTCCTGGACATACACATGCTCTGATCAGTTTTGCAAGCTTGCAAAGTACTGTTCCAATAAGGGTAGTTACTGCCTCTCGTAGATCTTTCCCTCAAACCACTTCTTAAAGACATTATGAGGGAGGTGTATCAAGCCTGATAAAAAGTTGCCCATAACAACTGATCAGCTTCTAGTTAGTTTCTTTTTAGGAGGCTTGATAAATCTCCTTTTGTGTATGCATGAGTGATAGACAGATGTGTTTTATCAGCAATCAACAGTGCCAAATTAGTCTTCTAAAACTGGGTACACACTAGTGCGACTAGCAACCGTTACTAGTTGCAAGGCATTATCCTTTGCCCTGGCCATAGGGAGAGTGCCGGTACGCACTAGGCAGATATTAATGTGTAACAGAACGATCACTGTTCTGTCCCTCATTAATATTCACTGCATCACATGCGATGCCATGTGATTGGCCATGTAGCATGACCAATAACACAACCTCGAATGCAACCCGTGGCAGTGCTCAATCAGCCATACACACTGCACGATATGGATGATTTGTCATTCTGATTTGCCTGGATCGGACAAATCAGCAAGATATCGTGCAAGTGTGTATCCAGCTTAACAAGTGAAGGGGCGATAGATCAGTAGAATGTTACTCAAAGTGGCCTAATATTCATTCCATCTGGTTCCAACAGTCATCTGGACGCACCGAGAAGCCAGTCCCAAGGGTCATATCTGTGCTTGGTAAATGCCCCACCTGACTTTTTTGAATTTTAAGATACACTATCAGTTTATAGAATGACTGCCGCCTTTTCCTGTTAACACAAGCACAATTCCATGCTGTTTGCACTGCTTATGGGTATTCTGCCCCAAAACTGCATTAGCTTCCCAGCATTGTTGCCTTTCAAATATCCAGCGTGAAATGCTACTCACGGGTGTGGATTAAAAAATTGACAATGAAAAGGTCGACAGGGTGAAATGGTCGACGTGGACAATGCAGACAATACAAAAGGTCAACATAGAAATGGCCGACAAGTTTGTTTTTTGCGTTGTGTTTAACCACATTTAATCTAAATTAGTGGAAACGTGGAAACTTGAGGGCGAGCTTCGCTCGCCATGGTTCAGGCAGGTTACTGTTCCTAATCATAGTCCATATGGATGGTATATTATGAAAAAGGTGACATTGTGTACCTGTCAACCTATTGAATGTCAATCTATCATCCGGAACCCCATTCCACTGGGGATTTAAAATCCAATGGCGTAAAGCAAACAATGCAGTGTTGGACACTGCATACAGAGCTTAACGCAGATGTGTAATCACTGAGAAGTAATCAGCTGTTAGCAACACTCAAAGGAAACAGGTTGAGCATTTAATTGGCATGTAATGCCAATCCTTCGCCTTTCATGGCTGTCTGGAAATCCTGGTCTTTCTGTTGTTCAGCCTTCCTGTCCAGTTGGTGTCTTGTTTCTGACCATACTGCCCATTTTGTTTCCTTGTGTCTTTTTTTTCGGTTTCTTTCCTTATACTCAGTATGGTTGTAGCAATTAATTTTGCTTGTCATTCAGATGTGTCCTCAAACATTTTATAGCTTACCTTTTATTGTTTAAAAAGAGGGTGGAACACCTAAAGAACATTCAGCCAGACAAATCACACAATTAATTCTATTACAGAAATAATGTTAATGATTATTTTGCAAGGGGGACACTGATATTGGCCAAATGTATTGCTTTATCTGAGGACTGGTAATTAATTAATTAATAATAAATAAAGACAATCCTCCCAAGGAAATATCGTTTAATGTTTACGCTTGTCATAACCTTGTTGAGCACTTTGATCCACATATTGAACACATTTTTCTTAGCTAGACAAAAGTATATAAACCTATAGGACAATATAATGCTCCAAATAATGCAACAACAATCCCTGATGTTGTTGAGAGGACCCTTTACTTCATGGGATCATGTGACCTTTACAGTACAGGTATGTAGACATGAACAATATCTGTGTTTATGGGGCGTAACAGAATTGCACAATAAATCCTGAAGATCTGTTGCCTCCCATCGGTATTCTGTCAAGACTTGAGAGAATTAATAACCAAGATTATGAACCTACTGTACTCCTGCTTCAGGACTGGGTGCACATGGATGAGCGGGAGATGAGCTATAAGAACTTGTAACCAATCAGAGCATTAGGATCTGAACAGTAGAGCAGACTTTTTTTACTATGGTTAAATTCTTGCTTTTTTATAAGTAGGGAAGTTTGAAGTGGTAGGTACAAGGCCAGTATGTAGCCAATCCAGAGATGATGTTTCAGAAACAAATTTTATACATACGGATATTTGCACTTTCCAGGGTTAAAAGGTGTTTAATACATGTAAGTATATTTAGTAATATGACACTATTGCCTGTAATAGATTGGAATGCAAATACTTGGAAATAGGTGTTTAAGTGGGATGTAGTTCATAATACCGGCTGTCGGGATCCCAGCATTCAGGATCCCGACACCTCCCTGCCAGTATTCTGGCTGTATATATGTCTCTTTTTAAATTCCCTTCACATGCACACGAGGAATGATACTGCATTTGTAGAAGTGGAAGGAAAGAGACGGTGGACCTTTTATTCATTTATTGACACCCTCAAAGCGCGGGTTATCTCTATATGTCACTGTATGAGGAAATTGTAATGTGGTGGAGGTTGAGAGTACCTTCTTAGACATAATATAGATTTACTTGCTGCTTCTACTTTCCTTCATCCACTTTTCTATACCATTTTGATATTTTCTCTCATAGAAGGGAAGTTTGGGTGCTGCACTATGTTTCGACATAGGGAGAATCGTAGGAGTTTTTTTGAGAATGCATTTAGAGAGGATGGGGAACCTGCAATATTCGTAGATGAGAGTCTAGGGAATCTTATGAAAAAACTGGAACATGGTTTGATAAAAGAAAGCAAAATCTGGTGGGAGATGGTCACCCTAGAAAAATATCTGGTGCACCAACTAATCCCTTAAGGTTTAGTTATTCATAAAACGGCATCTTTTTCCTCTGTAAGGGAAACCTTTAAGGAGGAATGGAATTCAGTATTGAGATCCTGCTCCCTATCTCTCATTAAACTAATTATAGAGGACAGAAAACAGGACCTCAATAAATTAGAAGAAGAGATTCAATCCTATAAAGACATTTCTAGTAAATTTGCAGATACTCAGGAGTATAAAGATCTGGAGAGAATTGAGGCAAACTTGAAAAGGAATGAGAAAATGTTGATTGAACGGAAAGTAAAGAAGTTCAATAGAGATCAAAATAGCAAATTTACTGGGGAACCAACGACAGAACCCAATGTAAACACCCCAAAAAACAACTAAGGACCCCCAACCCCAAATTTATGGAGAAAAGGGGGGGGGGGGGGATTCACACCAATCACAACCAGGACAAAATTAATTATAGGGTGAATCATGGGGCTTCTGTAAGAGATAGGAATCCCCCAATAATTGTATATCATACTCCAGTAAATTAAAACAGAGGGAATAGTCAGAATTGGAGAGAAAAAAGAACTTGAATTGACAATAGGGGAGTTAGGAAAGATGGGACGATATATACCCCCGAGACTACAGGGAACATATGAAGAAAGGAGAGAACAGATGAATTTCCCTACGGAGAATAGCTACTCACCTATCAAAAATACGAGGACATCATCCCTTTTCTTAGAACGGGCCAAAAGACCATATCATCTAAAATAACCAAAAAAGGTTGTAGAGGAGGGAAACCCAATAAAAAAATGAATAGGAGGAAAAAAATAAAAATTAAGAAAAAATCCACTAAATCAATGAGCTCAATAGATATAAACAAAGGAGTAGAGAGAGGAGATGAATCTATCCCAGTAATAAAAGAAGGGAAGGTAAAAATGTTTAATCTCAGTAGTCACCTTTTGGGGAAACAAGAGATATCGGTCTTAGAAAAAGGGTTAAAATATGCCCCTTCAATTCCCCTTAACCAATTCTCCATATTCTTAGAGCTTAATAAATATATTAGGAAACTAACACTGAAATGGTTTTTTTTAAAATAAGGGTACTAGTTCAGAAGAACAACAAGGGGTAACAATACCAAATACCCCATTTAAGCCCAAATCTTTATTCAATCCGGCTCATATGAAAGGAAATTACCTGGACACATTCTATGAATTAGTTCATGAGCACATCAAAAAACTGTCATCTAAAAACATGAAACATAATCTAACATTTAAGGAAAGGAAAGCCCTAGAATCCTTACAGGACAATGCTGATCTGATCATCAATCCGGCCGATAAAGTCGGGGGCATTGTCCTGATGGACAAAACAACATATGATTCAGAGATCCATAGACAATTAGAAGATCAAGTAACCTATACAAAGTTAAAAGGGGATCCGACAAATAAGATTATAGAAAAATTAAAATCTATGTTGGAAATATACGTGAAAAATAACACTTTGGATGACAAGGAATTAAAGTTCCTGGTGAATGAGGAACCGGTGATCCCGGTGGTCTATGTGTTGCCTAAGATCCACAAGGATCCACTTAGACCACCGGGAAGACCTATCGTGTCAGGTATTGATTCGGTAACTGCCAACCTGTCCGAATATATTGACTATTTTCTGCAGCCCTTAGTATTTAAAAACCATTCTCATTTAAAGGATACTACGGATTTCCTGAATAAAATAAATGGTTTAGAATGGGAGAATTCGTGGATCATGGTGACGGCTGATGTAAAATCACTGTACACCGTGATCAACCACCAAACTGGTATAAAAGCAGTGGAAAGGGCATTACAATCCAGTGATCTGGAGGATACTCTACAAGCCTTAATTTTAGAGGGTGTGTAGTTTATACTTAACAACAACTATTTTGTTTTTAAAGATACTTTTTATGTCCAAAACGTCGGCACCGTGATGGGCACCAGGTTCGCTCCGAGTTACGCCAACCTTTTTATGGGGGCGTGGGAGAATGACTGTATTTGGGCTAATAACCCATTTGGAGCGAACCTGGTGTCCAGGTCTAGATATATAGACAACGTATTTTTTATTTGGAGTGGGGACCCTGAGCTTTTAGAAGATTTTTTGGGTTATCTAAATTCTGATGAGGTGAATATCAGTTTCTCATTTGAGAAAAGCATACAAACCACCAATTTTTTAGATATCACGGTGTACATAGAGGAAGCCAAGATTTTTACCAAATTGTACTCAAAAGCCACGGATTCAAACACTTATTTAAGAAATGAAAGTTGCCATCATCCTCAGTGGCTCAAAAATATCCCAGAAGGGCAATTTAGGTGGTTAAGGAGAAACTGCACGAACCTGAAAACATATGAAGATCAGGCTTTAACTATGCGTGAGAACTTCATATCGTCGGGTTACTCGAGGGATAAAATTGATAGAGATGTAGAATTGGTTAAACAGATACCACAGGAAACTTTATTGATGAAAACAAAAAGAAAAAAAGATGAAGGTAACAATTTGGAATGGTCTTTTATTACTGATTTTAATTGTAATTATAAGGAAGCAGAGAGAGTTTTAAGTCGTCATTGGAAAATTTAAAAAAAAGATCCTATCGTGGGGGGTTGTTACCAGATAAACCAAAGTGCCTATATAGAAGAGCACCGAACATAAGTACTAAACTGGTAAAAAGTGCCCTGCCGCCGACAAAGTCAGTTTCTACCATTAAATCAAAAGGGTTCTTCCGTAGCGGAACCTGCATTGGTTGCCGCAACATTAGGGGAGATGGTAAGAACAAAACAACAGAACTGATGATTAATGGTCCCAAATTTGAGATAAGAGACTTTGTGACATGTAACACCAAAAATGTGGTGTATTCCATTGAGTGCGAATGCGGCCTGTTTTATGTGGGCCGTACGTCCAGACACTTCAAAGTCTGCATTGGGGAACACCTGAGAAATATCAGGGGGGGGTCTGGAGACCCATGCACTGTCTGAGCACTTTAAGACAATCCATAACAAGCGCACATCAGGAATTAAAAGGTTCATTGACCTTCGTGGGATTAAAGGTCACTGGAGAAGAAAAGACCTGGCAACCCAATTAGCGCAGGCAGAAATGAGGGCCATTTTTTATTTGGAACTTTGAAACCGGGGGGTCTAAATCTTGACTTTGAACTTAAGTGGTTCCTTTAAATTTGCACTTTATGGGAAATCTATTTTTTATTCTCTTTTCCATTTGCACTATATTTGTATGCACTAGTCACTTTAAAAAAAAAATACGTGGCGTGAGGTATTTGTATTTTATATATTTAGAAATGTGATAACCTGCGTACTGGGATCTATTTGTGTGGACGAGCTGCTACACCTTCAGGTGACTGACCTGATGGGACTATATGGATAATTGGGAATGGTGTTGCGCTCAATCCGGGTGATTGGTCTGTTTATCCAATTAGTTGGTTAATAAGATATGAGCCCTTGATTTCTTCAAGTATGGATAAGGATAAATAAATAATAAATGAGTAATTGGATTGATGAATGGTTAATGGTTAATTGAATATAAACCCTTAAATTCAGCAAATACTGGTGCGTATGTGATAAAATGATCAATGCATATAGATTTGAATGAGAAACGAATATAAAATAAAAATCAAATAAATGATGTATCATTGGGTGCTTGGTGGTCCTATGTTTCAGATTGAAATGTATTGAAATCAATGATGATCATAAAAATTAGGTACAATGTAACAATTTATTTTATTTAACTAAATAACTAAATAATGTGAAGAGGAGTGCTGGATGGCACTGATACGTAATGTCACTCTTGGTCAGCAAATAGTTTCAAACTAGCGGCGTCCCGCATGCATTTATTACTGTCTCTGTTAGAGTGCACTCTAGTTTTTCAGTCTCACAAATAGCGCTTATTCTGTATGTGCCACACTTGGAATCTTCACGGTGTGGGTATAGGGCAATTACACATGGAAGGTATGATAGGGAGGCTCTGGACTAATCTTACAGGCCGGTCTCAGCTTCCCGTGGTGCGCCTTGGAACAGACACCCCCTGAGAGCCGAGGCGCCGCACCGGTAATCTCGTCTGGGGCGAGGGAAAACGAGAGTGCTCTCCGGAGCCGCCTAGTGAGTGACCCTCGCCGCAACAGAGGCTCGCTTCCTACCTTCTCCTGTGTTTGCCCAGTCCCGTCACCGGCTTGCCCGTCTTCTGTTGCTCAGAAATCTGGTCCGCTTCCGGGTTTCTCCCGATCACGTGACCGGGTCTTGTTAGATGTGAAGCTCGATGTAGGCGGCTCCGGAGAGCACTCTCTGAGTTTTCCCTCGCCCCAGACGAGATTACCGGTGCGGCGCCTCGGCTCTCAGGGGGTGTCTGTTCCAAGGCGCACCACGGGAAGCTGAGACCGGCCTGTAAGATTAGTCCAGAGCCTCCCTATCATACCTTCCATGTGTAATTGCCCTATACCCACACCGTGAAGATTCCAAGTGTGGCACATACAGAATAAGCGCTATTTGTGAGACTGAAAAACTAGAGTGCACTCTAACAGAGACAGTAATAAATGCATGCGGGATGCCGCTAGTTTGAAACTATTTGCTGACCAAGAGTGACATTACGTATCAGTGCCATTCAGCACTCCTCTTCACATTATTTAGTTATTTAGTTAAATACAATAAATTGTTACATTGTACCTAATTTTTATGATCATCATTGATTTCAATACATTTCAATCTGAAACATAGGACCACCAAGCACCCAATTGATACATTATTTATTTGATTTTTATTTTATATTCGTTTCTCATTCAAATCTATATGCATTGATCATTTTATCACATACGCACCAGTATTTGCTGAATTTAAGGGTTTATATTCAATTAACCATTAACCATTCATCAATCCAATTACTCATTTATTATTTATTTATCCTTATCCATACTTGAAGAAATCAAAGGCTCATATCTTATTAACCAACTAATTGGATAAACAGACCAATCACCCGGATTGAGCGCAACACCATTCCCAATTATCCATATTTTATATATTTGTTATACTATTGTTGGTTTTGCACTTATATATACATTTTCTTACGGAAGTAAAACAATGGATATGTCATAGATGTCCCAGCTAAAATAATCTATTCTCTAAGGAGTTTAACAATCAAGAACGGTATAGTTGTAAACGTCACCATGGTTACCACCGGAAGTGATGTAACGGACTAGAGAGGAAACAGGAAACCGGGCGGGCGGCCACAGCAAAGATTCATGGGAATTGTAGTTGCATTTTCTGTATAGGAATCAGCTGCGCCCGCCGCCTGGCGATTGGACTGAGAACATTTAAAAAGGACATCTGACTGCATGTAGACATATGCTTGGAAATCATACACCTTGAAAAAGACCTGACATTGCGGGTTGAAACGCGTTGGTGGACGTTTGGGGTGGTGGAGGTTGGGGAGGTGGACGGAGGTGGCGTTTGGGGAGGTGGACGGAGGTGGCGAGCCTGACTGGTGACCGGCAAGGAGTACATCTGCACGTGTGGTCTGTGATACCTGGGCGTTCCAACTTAGGAGATTCACGCGCTTTTAGTACTGTTTGTTAACAGCCCTGCATCCAGCCAGTAATCACTAAATCTACAGCCCCTTAAGGATCCCCACTCTTTGATATATACATGCACTTGCACTTTATATATAATGTGCTAAAGTTTGTTAATGTTATTAATTGTGTTTATGATTAAACTGTACTTCACTATATATGTCTCTTTTTAAATTCCCTTCACATGCACACGAGGAATGATACTGCATTTGTAGAAGTGGAAGGAAAGAGACGGTGGACCTTTTATTCATTTATTGACACCCTCGAAGCGCGGGTTATCTTTATATATCATACTAAATCCGTTTAAGCAAGTCCACATGCAAAAATAAGTTTTGAACAAATATTTCACAGAGTTGGGGAATAAAGGTGTTAGTTTAAGAAATTACTGACTCATGAGTTAAGAGCGGCGGCTGATCCTACCTGGGTGGAGGAAGGGGGCTGTCGCTGTCCATGCTGCCAGGTCCCTGAGTGTCTCACTGGCAGTAGGACTTCCAATCGGAAATCACTGCCAGTCACAGTGAAGCCAGTGCAGTCTCACTGACATAAGCTGCAGATTTTCCGGGGGGGGGGGGGGGGGGGGGGTGCTGCAGCCCACATGTTAAACCTGCCGCTAGTCCAGAGCTGCCAAAATTTTATTTTTTAAGCTATAGACGAAGAGATCAGTGCGTCTTTGTGGGCACGCTCCACCGCCATATAGAATACTGCACCAGTTGGCTTCAGATCTTTCTCACTCTTACTTTCCTTGCTTCCAGGCTTCTGCTTTAATAGTTCATTGCCAGTGAATTTACCTATTATTTTGTTGTCACAAATCGGGGTAGATGCAGAAGCGTTTCTAGAGAGGAGGAGGCCCTGTGCAGGATCCGTCTAAGCCCCCTCCTCTCTAGCCAGCAGTGCTGTTGCTCTGGGCACTAGGCACCCTAAGGGACCCTAGAGCTGTCCCAGAGTCTAGAGAGCATGCACGGTGCGGCGGACATTTTCCCAGAGATTTTTCCTACTGCGCAAGCGCGAAAATGTGATTTCTGCAACAGCGCTGCTGCGCCGTGGGACTCCGGAGGGTAAAAATGAAAAATAATGGGTGCAGGGTATGCAGTGTGGGCCCCTCCTGGATCCCGGGGGTCCGTGTGCAGCGCACACACTGCACTTATTATAAATACATTAGTGGGCAGATGTATGAAACGGTGCTATGGGGAGAAGTGGTATCAGCGCATGTTATGTGCTCTGATACTGCATCTGCCCCATGTATTACACCTGCAGTAATACACACCGATATACAGGGCAATGTATAAATGGTTAGTTGGACTGCAGGTGTCATTATCCTATATCCACAGCAGGGACAGTTCTGTCCCTGGCTGTGGCTGGTGCCAACTTCGGGCTGCAAGTGAGATTTCCTGAGAGTAGCGAGATTTTGCGCATGCACCCTGGAGATGGGCAGGGAGACTCAGCACTAGGCTGATGCGCTCTACTCTCTAGTGGGGATTGCTGGAGGGGGGAGTTTTCACTCTCCCGCTCCGGCAAATGAGACGTTTTTACATCTCGTCGATGTACCTTCGATGTACCTTCCTGCTTATCCTCTGTATGAGGCTTTTTTCGCGGGACAGTCCCATTTTTTGGGCTCAGTCCCACTGGTCACTGTGTCCCGTGGTGAGAAAGGGGGGGCGGGGGGCAGTTGGGAGGCTCCTGTCACTTGCTGCTCTGCCTAGCGCATGCGCACTGCATCTATTTACGGGACACAGAGTGACTGGGGGCATGCCAGCAGCTCACAGAGCACTTGGCATGCCCCCTCAAGGACAAAAATGGGAGGCATGGCTCGCAATGTCGTTATTGCCATGAAGCTACGCCCCCTTTTCCAAGGCTGCGCTTGGGAGTCCTGCTGTGTGAATCCACAATGTTGGGAGGTATGCTTACCGTGTTCAGTGATGCTGTCTCCTTGTTTCCCCTGACTGTCTGCAACAGGTCAGGGCACTGCATTATTAGATGTAAACAGTCAGTCTGTCTGCATGGGCGTGGTCATATTGTATTCTGTCATGTGGTCTCTCAGTCCTACCACTTCTCAGCAGTCATGGTCACATCACCATCACAGCCTAAAGCCGCTGATAGCACCCTATTTGAACTTGCATTTGCCACTTCCTCATTGCCAGAACAAGATCTCCTGTTAACACTCCTGTTATTCTCTCTAAGGACCAAACGTATTAAGCTTTAACATGAGATAAAGTGGAGACAGATAAAGAGTGATAAATGATCAGCCAATCAGCTCCTGTCATTTTTCAAACACAGTCTGTGACACGGCAGTTAGGAAGCTGATTGGCTGACTATCTCTTGTTAAAGCTTAATACATTTGTGCCTAAGTGCTGGATCTGGGTTCCTGCTACATTAAATTCACCTGCTGTACACTAATGCTAAGTCTCCTGCGGCATCAGTTGTTAGTTTAAGCCTTAATTGGCAACACTTCTATTCTTTTTAAGTGCTGGATCTAGGTTCCTGCGACATCAGTTCTCCTGCTGTATCTACAACTACTGTAAATGCCAAATTGCTTTCTCACAAATATTTAAAATGCCCGCTCTAATATATATTGTAAATGCCTGCACCTCTTATTACCATGTGCCATGAATGTGCACTATACATAGCAAAACACTGCATCCCATAAGAGAAAAACAATACACCCACACATTATCTGAGTTCCAAAGCTCATTGATGTATATATATTTGTTATTAAAAGGATATGGATTCAAAATATATTACAATGTACAGTATACCTATAGTTACATGGATACAATAGCACAGTAACCAGTTAATACAAAATACATACAGTTACAGTTACAGGCCAGCATACAATACCATTCCCTCAATGCATCTTATATCTCTCTCTCTCTGTAAAATCATGCAGGATCTGGTCTAAAAGCAACTCCATCATCCTCTGGTACAAAACAGCAACTGGCTTCATGTGTGATCAGCAATGTGTTATCTAGTTTGGGGGAGGGGACTTTCTCATTCATGATGAGTCACTGGTTTGTGTATATGCTAAACAGGTTCAGCCAAATCAGACATCAAAAGGGGCTGGCCTGAGCTTCCTATCCACTACCTGTTTGGAATATCTATTTTTCTAATAAAAGTGATTTTAGCTTTTATACATTCAATCATAATTCCTTGTTGCAATGTCCTACAATTTAATAACAAGTATCAAATGAATCTACACATTAATCTGGTTGCTTTAATAGTAAATATGACAGGTCTATCTTGCTTCGTTCAAATAATACACATACATGACATTACTTCATTATATAATTATAAATCATCATGATGTCTGGCGCTTGATATTATTATAATTATGTACTGCATGAAATAAGTGTTGAATCCATCTCTGTGGCATGTCCGTGTAAATGCGTGTGTTACCATATATTGCTGTGCTCGCTGCATGTATTTGCAAGTATAGCGGCTCATAATGTGTGTAGTTTGTATGTTTTTTTTATGTCATATTTTTGACTTCGACACTACCAACACTCCAGTTATATTCTAAGTGCTGGTGCTGTCCCTGTTTACACTAAGATTGACTCTTCTGCACTAGAGCCTGTGTGCATCCTGGCCTTTGCTGAGCCCAATTTCCAGCTCACTCATCTGGGACTTTCACAAGCATTCTGTTAAACCACCAAAGTCCTAGTGTCCGGATGTCCGATTCATATATCATCAGTAGCGGGTGTCTTTTTTCTTGTGCATTTTGGGTAGTGAGGACGAATACTGAGTCTAGGTGTCATTTCCTTTTCCGTCTTAGGGTGCAACTCCAGGCCTGTGTGTCTGTACTCCAGTGACAGTGTACAGACCTGAGTTCCTCATACCTGTTCCTAGTGCTGAGTTCCAGTTCAAGTGGTAGCTTACCCAATGTAGCTTACAGTACAGTGACCCTGAGTTCCCACTAGAGGGTACCAGCTCCATGCGCCTATGTTCAGGTGGTGGGGTTGAGTTCGCCTTGTAACGTTCCAGGTCGCTGTGCTGGGGATCCCAGCTCTGTGCTCCAGTCCAGTCCCTGACCTAGGGATCAGCCCAGCTCCCAGTGTTAATTCAGTCTTGGAGATTCTCAGATCACAATCTCAGCTCACTTCAGCCTCAACAAGACACTAGGGTCATAGGCGGATTCAGGGAAGGGGGGCACTCGGGCCCGTGCCCCCACCCCCCTGTCATTTTTACCTTTTTTATTTCAAAAGGAGAACAGCAGCAGGACTACAGCTATTTCCGTCAGTCAGATTTGCTAAAAGAGCCGGCAGGCACTAGGACCCGCTGTGGCTCTAACAGCAAGTCCGTGTGGTAACCAATGGGGAGGCTGGAGCTGCAGCTCCAGCCTCCCCCTGCTCACACCGCAACCTACCTCCCCTACTGCCAGCCGGCCATAGTCCAGCCCAGGCGCGGGGTTCAAATGCCAGCATCGAGTAAGATTGTTACTTATGATGGTGCAGAAGGCTTCATTAGCTCTCAGTGCACCGCACAGTTTCCCAGTGCTTCCTCCTCCACCTCCTTTACCACCATGCTATGTGCAGTCAAACTCAGCCTCATCTTTGAGAGTGGTAAAAAACATTATACAATTTATTAAAAATATATATATATTAGAGATGAGCGGGTTCGGTTTCTCTGAAACCGAACCCGCACGAACTTCATGTTTTTTTTACGGGTCCGAGCAGACTCGGATCCTCCCGCCTTGCTCGGTTAACCCGAGCGCGCCCGAACGTCATCATGACGCTGTCGGATTCTCGCGAGACTCGGATTCTATATAAGGAGCCGCGCGTCGCCGCCATTTTCACACGTGCATTGAGATTGATAGGGAGAGGACGTGGCTGGCGTCCTCTCCATTAGAAATTAGATTAGAAGAGAGAGAGAGATTGTGCAGAGTCAGACAGAGTTTACCACAGTGACCAGTGCAGTTGTTGTTAGTTAACTTTTATTTATTTTAATATAATATATCCGTTCTCTGCTATATCCGTTCTCTGCCTGAAAAAAAACGATACACAGCAGCAGCCAGTCACACAGTGTGACTCAGTCTGTGTGCACTCAGCTCAGCCCAGTGTGCTGCACATCAATGTATAAAAGGCAAAGCTTATAATAATTGTGGGGGAGACTGGGGAGCACTGCAGGTTGTTATAGCAGGAGCCCCCAGGAGTACATAATATTATATTAATTTAAAATTAAACAGTGCACACTTTTGCTGCAGGAGTGCCACTGCCAGTGTGACTAGTGGTGACCAGTGCCTGACCACCAGTATAGTAGTATATTGTTGTATGTATTGTATACTATCTCTTTATCAACCAGTCTATATTAGCAGCAGACACAGTACAGTGCGGTAGTTCACGGCTGTGGCTACCTCTGTGTCGGCAGTCGGAACTCGGCAGGCAGTCCGTCCATCCATAATTGTATTACAATATATACCACCTAACCGTGGTATTTTTTTTTCTTTCTTTATACCGTCGTCATAGTGTCATACTAGTTGTTACGAGTATACTACTATCTCTTTATCAACCAGTGTACAGTGCGGTAGTTCACGGCTGTGGCTACCTCTGTGTCGGCAGTCGGCAGGCAGTCCGTCCATCCATAATTGTATTATTATTATAATATATACCACCTAACCGTGGTTTTTTTTTCATTCTTTATACCGTCATAGTGTCATACTAGTTGTTACGAGTATACTACTATCTCTTTATCAACCAGTGTACAGTGCGGTAGTTCACGGCTGTGGCTACCTCTGTGTCGGCAGTCGGCAGGCAGTCCGTCCATCCATAATTGTATAATTATTATAATATATACCACCTAACCGTGGTTTTTTTTTCATTCTTTATACCGTCGTCATAGTGTCATACTAGTTGTTACGAGTATACTACTATCTCTTTATCAACCAGTGTACAGTGCGGTAGTTCACGGCTGTGGCTACCTCTGTGTCGGCAGTCGGCAGGCAGTCCGTCCATCCATAATTGTATTATTATTATAATATATACCACCTAACCGTGGTTTTTTTTTCATTCTTTATACCGTCGTCATAGTGTCATACTAGTTGTTACGAGTATACTACTATCTCTTTATCAACCAGTGTACAGTGCGGTAGTTCACGGCTGTGGCTACCTCTGTGTCGGCACTCGGCAGGCAGTCCGTCCATCCATAATTGTATTATTATTATAATATATACCACCTAACTGTGGTATTTTTTTTTCTTTCTTTATACCGTCGTCATAGTGTCATACTAGTTGTTACGAGTATACTACTATCTCTTTATCAACCAGTGTACAGTGCGGTAGTTCACGGCTGTGGCTACCTCTGTGTCGGCAGTCGGCAGGCAGTCCGTCCATCCATAATTGTATTATTATTATAATATATACCACCTAACTGTGGTATTTTTTTTTCTTTCTTTATACCGTCGTCATAGTGTCATACTAGTTGTTACGAGTATACTACTATCTCTTTATCAACCAGTGTACAGTGCGGTAGTTCACGGCTGTGGCTACCTCTGTGTCGGCAGTCGGCAGGCAGTCCGTCCATCCATAATTGTATTATTATTATAATATATACCACCTAACCGTGGTTTTTTTTTCATTCTTTATACCGTCGTCATAGTGTCATACTAGTTGTTACGAGTATACTACTATCTCTTTATCAACCAGTGTACAGTGCGGTAGTTCACGGCTGTGGCTACCTCTGTGTCGGCAGTCGGCAGGCAGTCCGTCCATCCATAATTGTATTATTATTATAATATATACCACCTAACTGTGGTATTTTTTTTTCTTTCTTTATACCGTCGTCATAGTGTCATACTAGTTGTTACGAGTATACTACTATCTCTTTATCAACCAGTGTACAGTGCGGTAGTTCACGGCTGTGGCTACCTCTGTGTCGGCAGTCGGCAGGCAGTCCGTCCATCCATAATTGTATTATTATTATAATATATACCACCTAACCGTGGTTTTTTTTTCATTCTTTATACCGTCGTCATAGTGTCATACTAGTTGTTACGAGTATACTACTATCTCTTTATCAACCAGTGTACAGTGCGGTAGTTCACGGCTGTGGCTACCTCTGTGTCGGCACTCGGCAGGCAGTCCGTCCATCCATAATTGTATTATTATTATAATATATACCACCTAACCGTGGTTTTTTTTTCATTCTTTATACCGTCGTCATAGTGTCATACTAGTTGTTACGAGTATACTACTATCTCTTTATCAACCAGTGTACAGTGCGGTAGTTCACGGCTGTGGCTACCTCTGTGTCGGCAGTCGGCAGGCAGTCCGTCCATCCATAATTGTATTATTATTATAATATATACCACCTAACCGTGGTTTTTTTATACCACCTAACCGTGGCAGTCCGTCCATAATTGTATACTAGTATCCAATCCATCCATCTCCATTGTTTACCTGAGGTGCCTTTTAGTTCTGCCTATAAAATATGGAGAACAAAAAAGTTGAGGTTCCAAAATTAGGGAAAGATCAAGATCCACTTCCACCTCGTGCTGAAGCTGCTGCCACTAGTCATGGCCGAGACGATGAAATGCCAGCAACGTCGTCTGCCAAGGCCGATGCCCAATGTCATAGTACAGAGCATGTCAAATCCAAAACACCAAATATCAGAAAAAAAAGGACTCCAAAACCTAAAATAAAATTGTCGGAGGAGAAGCGTAAACTTGCCAATATGCCATTTACCACACGGAGTGGCAAGGAACGGCTGAGGCCCTGGCCTATGTTCATGGCTAGTGGTTCAGCTTCACATGAGGATGGAAGCACTCAGCCTCTCGCTAGAAAACTGAAAAGACTCAAGCTGGCAAAAGCACCGCAAAGAACTGTGCGTTCTTTGAAATCCCAAATCCACAAGGAGAGTCCAATTGTGTCGTTTGCGATGCCTGACCTTCCCAACACTGGACGTGAAGAGCATGCGCCTTCCACTATTTGCATGCCCCCTGCAAGTGCTGGAAGGAGCACCCGCAGTCCAGTTCCTGATAGTCAGATTGAAGATGTCAGTGTTGAAGTACACCAGGATGAGGAGGATATGGGTGTTGCTGGCGCTGGGGAGGAAATTGACCAGGAGGATTCTGATGGTGAGGTGGTTTGTTTAAGTCAGGCACCCGGGGAGACACCTGTTGTCCGTGGGAGGAATATGGCCGTTGACATGCCAGGTGAAAATACCAAAAAAATCAGCTCTTCGGTGTGGAGGTATTTCACCAGAAATGCGGACAACAGGTGTCAAGCCGTGTGTTCCCTTTGTCAAGCTGTAATAAGTAGGGGTAAGGACGTTAACCACCTCGGAACATCCTCCCTTATACGTCACCTGCAGCGCATTCATAATAAGTCAGTGACAAGTTCAAAAACTTTGGGTGACAGCGGAAGCAGTCCACTGACCAGTAAATCCCTTCCTCTTGTAACCAAGCTCACGCAAACCACCCCACCAACTCCCTCAGTGTCAATTTCCTCCTTCCCCAGGAATGCCAATAGTCCTGCAGGCCATGTCACTGGCAAGTCTGACGAGTCCTCTCCTGCCTGTGATTCCTCCGATGCATCCTTGCGTGTAACGCCTACTGCTGCTGGCGCTGCTGTTGTTGCCGCTGGGAGTCGATGGTCATCCCAGAGGGGAAGTCGTAAGCCCACTTGTACTACTTCCAGTAAGCAATTGACTGTTCAACAGTCCTTTGCGAGGAAGATGAAATATCACAGCAGTCATCCTACTGCAAAGCGGATAACTGAGTCCTTGACAACTATGTTGGTGTTAGACGTGCGTCCGGTATCCGCCGTTAGTTCACAGGGAACTAGACAATTTATTGAGGCAGTGTGCCCCCGTTACCAAATACCATCTAGGTTCCACTTCTCTAGGCAGGCGATACCGAGAATGTACACGGACGTCAGAAAAAGACTCACCAGTGTCCTAAAAAATGCAGTTGTACCCAATGTCCACTTAACCACGGACATGTGGACAAGTGGAGCAGGGCAGGGTCAGGACTATATGACTGTGACAGCCCACTGGGTAGATGTATGGACTCCCGCCGCAAGAACAGCAGCGGCGGCACCAGTAGCAGCATCTCGCAAACGCCAACTCTTTCCTAGGCAGGCTACGCTTTGTATCACCGCTTTCCAGAATACGCACACAGCTGAAAACCTCTTACGGCAACTGAGGAAGATCATCGCGGAATGGCTTACCCCAATTGGACTCTCCTGTGGATTTGTGGCATCGGACAACGCCAGCAATATTGTGTGTGCATTAAATATGGGCAAATTCCAGCACGTCCCATGTTTTGCACATACCTTGAATTTGGTGGTGCAGAATTTTTTAAAAAACGACAGGGGCGTGCAAGAGATGCTGTCGGTGGCCAGAAAAATTGCGGGACACTTTCGGCGTACAGGCACCACGTACAGAAGACTGGAGCACCACCAAAAACTACTGAACCTGCCCTGCCATCATCTGAAGCAAGAAGTGGTAACGAGGTGGAATTCAACCCTCTATATGCTTCAGAGGTTGGAGGAGCAGCAAAAGGCCATTCAAGCCTATACAATTGAGCACGATATAGGAGATGGAATGCACCTGTCTCAAGTGCAGTGGAGAATGATTTCAACGTTGTGCAAGGTTCTGATGCCCTTTGAACTTGCCACACGTGAAGTCAGTTCAGACACTGCCAGCCTGAGTCAGGTCATTCCCCTCATCAGGCTTTTGCAGAAGAAGCTGGAGGCATTGAAGAAGGAGCTAACACGGAGCGATTCCGCTAGGCATGTGGGACTTGTGGATGCAGCCCTTAATTCGCTTAACAAGGATTCACGGGTGGTCAATCTGTTGAAATCAGAGCACTACATTTTGGCCACCGTGCTCGATCCTAGATTTAAAGCCTACCTTGGATCTCTCTTTCCGGCAGACACAGGTCTGCTGGGGTTGAAAGACCTGCTGGTGACAAAATTGTCAAGTCAAGCGGAACGCGACCTGTCAACATCTCCTCCTTCACATTCTCCCGCAACTGGGGGTGCGAGGAAAAGGCTCAGAATTCCGAGCCCACCCGCTGGCGGTGATGCAGGGCAGTCTGGAGCGACTGCTGATGCTGACATCTGGTCCGGACTGAAGGACCTGACAACGATTACGGACATGTCGTCTACTGTCACTGCATATGATTCTCTCAACATTGATAGAATGGTGGAGGATTATATGAGTGACCGCATCCAAGTAGGCACGTCACACAGTCCGTACTTATACTGGCAGGAAAAAGAGGCAATTTGGAGGCCCTTGCACAAACTGGCTTTATTCTACCTAAGTTGCCCTCCCACAAGTGTGTACTCCGAAAGAGTGTTTAGTGCCGCCGCTCACCTTGTCAGCAATCGGCGTACGAGGTTACATCCAGAAAATGTGGAGAAGATGATGTTCATTAAAATGAATTATAATCAATTCCTCCGCGGAGACATTGACCAGCAGCAATTGCCTCCACAAAGTACACAGGGAGCTGAGATGGTGGATTCCAGTGGGGACGAATTGATAATCTGTGAGGAGGGGGATGTACACGGTGATATATCGGAGGGTGAAGATGAGGTGGACATCTTGCCTCTGTAGAGCCAGTTTGTGCAAGGAGAGATTAATTGCTTCTTTTTTGGGGGGGGTCCAAACCAACCCGTCATTTCAGTCACAGTCGTGTGGCAGACCCTGTCACTGAAATGATGGGTTGGTTAAAGTGTGCATGTCCTGTTTATACAACATAAGGGTGGGTGGGAGGGCCCAAGGACAATTCCATCTTGCACCTCTTTTTTCTTTCATTTTTCTTTGCGTCGTGTGCTGTTTGGGGAGTAGTTTTTGGAAGGGCCATCCTGCGTGACACTGCAGTGCCACTCCTAGATGGGCCAGGTGTTTGTGTCGGCCACTAGGGTCGCTAATCTTACTCACACAGCTACCTCATTGCGCCTCTTTTTTTCTTTGCGTCATGTGCTGTTTGGGGAGTGTTTTTTGGAAGGGCCATCCTGCGTGACACTGCAGTGCCACTCCTAGATGGGCCCGGTGTTTGTGTCGGCCACTAGGGTCGCTTATCTTACTCACACAGCGACCTCGGTGCAAATTTTAGGACTAACAATAATATTGTGAGGTGTGATGTGTTCAGAATAGGCTGAAAATGAGTGTAAATTATGTTTTTTGAGGTTAATAATACTTTGGGATCAAAATTACCCCCAAATTCTATGATTTAAGCTGTTTTTTAGGGTTTTTTGAAAAAAACACCCGAATCCAAAACACACCCGAATCCGACAAAAAAAATTCGGTGAGGTTTTGCCAAAACGCGGTCGAACCCAAAACACGGCCGCGGAACCGAACCCAAAACCAAAACACAAAACCCGAAAAATTTCAGGCGCTCATCACAAAAATAAAACCTGGTATCCTGTAATTTGATAACACAGCATATATAGTATAGCAAGCATCAATACTTATTAGTAGCAGCAAATGATGGACATATTAACAAAATCCCCTAAAACGATATAACCACCTGTGCTTCAGATGGTAATATAGCACTTGTAATTTAAAAAAGGGCTCCTTGCTGGGAGCTCCACATGTGGGTTAATTAGACGTATAGGCTCATAAGATGATTTTATGGATTTAAAAGTCCATCCGTGGTGTAAATATAAACAGTTCACCTTTGTTTTGTCCACTTTATAATATCTGCTCCCAATACTTATTCCGTATTTTAGAAAAGGCTTTTTACGGGTGATTTTAATTAGCACAATTCCGTGCACAGCACAATGACATTTAAGCATGGAACGCTATTTTGACAGTCTCGTATTGTGCTTACCCCAGCCTCTGCTGATTGCAATTATTCGGTATTTCCTTTGAAAATGTTGGGCGCCGGCTGCCCACGCCGCTTGACTGCGGCACCGAAGGGATGAAATAAAGCAGAATGTATTGGTGAACTGAACGCTCGGAACCGCTCACTTGCAGTGATATAGCGGGAGCCGTCAGAGACGTGCCTGTAGCTGGAGCCGTTCGAAGATGTGCTTGTAGTCTCTGGTGGTGGAGAGAAGCAGGATACCAGACAGGATACTGGGAGGAATGCTTGACGCGTTTCTCAGCCTCAATCCACGGATGGACTTTTAAATCCATAAAATCATCTTATGAGCCTATACGTCTAATTAACCCACATGTGGAGCTCCCAGCAAGGAGCCCTTTTTTAAATTACAAGTGCTATATTACCATCTGAAGCACAGGTGGTTATATCGTTTTAGGGGATTTTGTTAATATGTCCATCATTTGCTGCTACTAATAAGTATTGATGCTTGCTATACTATATATGCTGTGTTATCAAATTACAGGATACCAGGTTTTATTTTTGTGATTATCATATATATATATTTTTAATAAATTGTATAATACTTTCAATGACAGCGCTTCTTTGTTTTTTACCATTGTCCATGATTTTTTGAGGTTCAGCACCTCAAATTGAGAAGCTGCAGTCAATGTAAAGTATAGTTGTCTCATAGCCAATTTTACTAGCGCTCACTTGTTTTATTATTATTTCATCTTTGAGAGGGCGGCCCGTGTGATTGTGACAGGGCTGTCCTGCAGAGGTCTAATGCTGCTTGTTGGAGATCCAGCTGCTTCTGCTAATCAAAGATGGGCAGTTCGTGTCCTGCAGTCTGAGTGTCAGTGCAGTGCCCAAAACAAGGTATGCTGCACCTGCCACCACCAACTAAAAACTTTAATAATTCTATTGTGCTGGGGTGCCTTCCAGGCTCCCATAACTAATGGAACAGGTGACCAACATTTCAAGGCCCATTTAGTCTTTTCATCAGGGTGAAACATTGGCAATAAACCAGGATGTGCTCCTACAGCCAATCATTACCTGATGGCGTATTCTGTGAGGCCACGCCCACTGTAATACTACACTCCTTATCTGGAAGCACGCGTGTCTTAGGTGCATGTAAATATAATTATTACCGTTCCCCTATCATGGTGCCCCCCCCTTTCATTTTCTTCTGGATCCGTCCCTGACTAGGGTCCTGGCTCAGATCATCTTAAAAAACCTGAAGCAGGACACTTGTGATTTGTCAGGGAATGAGGATGATTTCTTTGAGCATGGCTGACAGTTGCAGTGTAGGAGGTAAGTCATGGGGCCACAAAGTCTTACTGACATGGTCAAGATATAACAAAGCAGAGTTCCTTGATGGGAGGAAAAAAATTATAATTACTGAGTCAAAGTAAAACTCTTATGCATACGACCCCTTTGACTCAATAGAAATGCCACAGGATGGAGATCTTTTCTGTAGAATAAATATTGAGTTATGGGTAAGGGAGAAGGCCCATCTTTATTTGAGTGAAATAGATTGAGGGTCAGTGGGAAATGGGTGGTTCGGCAAAGCCAGAATATAATATAATTTGTGTGGGCAGTTTATGTAGTGTTATATAATCTGTTTATAGGTAAAACATTCTGTAATCAAAGCCATTGATTCCAAAATGGGGTTTATGACCAAAGCCACCTGTTCCCAGCCAACCAAGAAAAAAGCTTTAAACATAATTTGGACATTTTTAGAGAAAGATACCTTTTCTATTAGACAGAAATGACATGCTTTAGGTGTAAAGAAAGCGGAGAATCCCATAACATTTTGTATGACATTTGTTGTTTGCTTTCAGTTATATGCAGTTTGAGGAGATGTTCCTGGTCAGGTGGCAAAATGTAGCTTATTAGCTGAGCACAATGGACATTATGGGTCAGTGTCCAAACAGAAATGTGCCTTCAGACACAAAATATATCTATAACCATGTGGAACACGGGAGAATAATAAGTTACAGCCCATAATATTAGATGATGATATATTTTGTATTCTGGCATATTGGTGGTCATTCCGAGTTGTTAGCTCGTTGCCGATTTTCGCTATGCTGTGATTCGTTGCTAAATGCACATGCGCAAGGCACGCAGGGCGCATGCGCTTAGTTATTTAACTAAAAACTTAGTAGATTTGCTGTGGATCATGCGGCGCTTTTCAGTCGCACTGCTGATCGGTAAATGATTGACCGGAAAGGGGCGTTTCTGGGTGGTAACTGAGCGTTTTCCGGGAGTGTGCTAAAAAACGCAGGCGTGTCAGGGAAAAACGCAGGAGTGTCTGGAAAAAACGGGGGAGTGGCTGCCCGAACGCAGGGTGTGTTTGTGACGTCAAACCAGGAACTAAATGGACTGAGCTGATCGCAATCTAGGAGTAGGTCTGGAGCTACTCAGAAACTGCTTGAAAATATTTATTAGCAGTTCTGCTAATCTTTCGTTCGCTATTCTGCTAAGTTAAGATACACTCCCAGAGGGCGGCGGTCTAGCGTGTGCAATGCTGCTAAAAGCAGCTAGCAAGCGATCAACTCGGAATGAGGGCCCTAGCCAGCTACTAATAAGAAAGAATCCTCACATTTACCATATGGAGAATTACAAAGTAACAAGTCCATGATGCTGAGGCTGACACTGCGAACAGATCAATATTAATAATTCACCACAAGGATGTATAACAGAACCTTTATCATCAAAGGATCATGTAGCTGCTCACCTTGCAGTGTATTTGATACAGTGTAACAGCTGCAGTGAAACATGTTATACTGGTGACACTAGCCAAGCAGAGCATCCATCCACACTAACACATTATTAAGAAAATGACTGCATGTATGTGTGGCATCACTTATCCGGCTGGGGCTCAGCACTGAAAGCCTTGTAATCATGTTTCCAAAATATATAGGAATGGAAAACCTTTAAACTAAAAACTTTACTTATATTATGGCTCTTGCCCACTTGTATGAAGCCAATTATGCTTAAACGTCAGATTGAGTTTAAAGAATGTCTCCCCCAAATATTCATGTTTAGGTGTGATTAATACTACTATAATACCCACCCTCTGGCTTTATCCCAGCATCTACTAGCTGTCAGAGAGGAGGGGACCCGCAACGGAGGATAGATAGATAGATAGATAGATAGATAGATAGATAGATAGATAGATAGATAGATAGATAGATCGATCATACTTGCCAACTTTGAAAAAAGCATTTCAGGGAGATTAAGAGCCATATGCAATTGCGGTCGAATTGCCACAAATGTCGAAAAACGGGGCATTTTCGACACAAAAAAATGATTAGACAATGCAATACAGTACTTTTCGACAAAAACACGGCCGTTTCAGATTCGACTTTTTGCAATTCGACAGTTGTCAAATTCGACATGTCTGCAATGGTATAAATGCGGCTTTTCGACAAAAGTATATTCAATCGAAGAATGTCGATTCGACAACAGTGCTTTTCGACAGTCATTTCGTCAATTTCAGTCCGCCTCATTTTGCTGGCGAGATCTAATAAAAAATTTTAAAAACTTGTTTTTTTGTGTGTTTTCTTTATTGCTGATAGCATATCTATTTATATTAGAAGGTATTATCTACTTGGTTTGTCTATTTAGGAGCCACAAGTATTATTTAATATATTTTTTAAAAGAATATTATTATTTTTTTACTGACTAAAATAATATGGAGAGATCAGAGCATGTTTTTCAGTGGGAATGGGATAAAAATCCTGAAAAAAAATGCGTGGGGTCCCCCCTCCTTAGCATAACCAGCCTCGGGCTCATTGAGCCGGTCCTGGTTGTAAAAATATGGGGGGGGAAATGACAAGGGTTCCCCCGTATTTTAACAACCAGCACCGGGCTCTGTGTCCGGTCCTGGTGCAAAAAATACGGGGGACAAAAGACGTAGGGGTCCCCCGTATTTTTCACACCAGCACCGGACTCCACTAGCTAGATACATAATGCCACAGCCGGGGGACACTTTTATACCGGTCCCTGCGGCCGTGGCATTAAATCCCCAAATAGTCACCCCAGGCCTGGGTACCCTGGAGGAGTGGGGACCACTTCAATCAAGAGGTCCCCCACCTCCAGCCAACCAAGGGCCAGGGGTGAAGCCCGAGGCTGTCCCCCCCATCCAAGGGTGGCGGATGGGAGGCTGATAGCCAAGTGTCAAAAGAAAGAATATTGTTTTTTGTAGCAGAACTACAAGTCCCATAAATCCTCCCCTGCAAGCTGGTACTTGGAGAACCACAAGTACCAGCATGCGGGGGGAAACGGGCCCGCTGGTACCTGTAGTTCTACAGCAAAAAAAAACCCAAATAAAAACAGTACACACACACCGTGATAGTAAAACTTTATTACATACATGCACACTGACACACACATACTTACCTATGTTGACACGAGGCTCGGCCCTTTTCACCAGTGGAATCCACGGGTTACCTGTAAATAAAATTATACTCACAAAAATCCTGTGTAGATCTGTCCTCTTCTTAGTTTGTAATCCACGTACTTGGCAAAATAATAAAACGCAAATCCCGATCCACGCACTGAAAGGGGTCCCATGTTTACACATGGAACCCCTTTCCCCGGCTGCTGGGACCCCCCGTGACTGCTGTCAAAGAGGGTCCCTTCAGCCAATCAGGGAGCAGCACGTCGTGGCACTCTCCTGATTGGCTGTGCGCGTCTGAGCTGTCTGGCGGCGCACAGCACATAGGTGCTCCATTATATTCAATGGTGGGAACTTTGCGGTCAGCGGTTGACCGCGAGTAACCTCAACCGCTGATGCAAAGTTCCCACCATTGGATACAATGGAGCGCCTATGTGCTACATTGTATCTTGAGTGCGCCGCCTGACAGCTCAGATGCGCACAGCCAATCAGGAGAGTGCCACGACGTGGCGCTCCCTGATTGGCTGAAGGGACCCTCTTTGATAGCAGTCGAATCCGTTTTTTATTGAATATGTCGAATTCGGGTCCCGGCGGGAGGGTGTCTGACTGTCGAATTGTGTTGTATTAAAAAACGGTCAATTGCATATACCCCTATGAAAGTAACACCTATCAGCGAGGACGTTACTGCTACATCTGACAGGCGTGTCATAAAAATAACTTACATCCAAATGTAAATGAGCTCCAAAGTTAGTAAGAACTACTTGTTGAAGAAAAGACACTGATATTTTTCATGATTTGTGTATTGTGTTCTACAAGAGGTTCCATATACTGTAAGTGGCTGCGAGAAACCTTATTTAAAATGCATGTAGCCATAATGATTATTGTGCCTTATAACCAATGCAGGGAAATGGGGGTAAGGTGCAATCAGGGAGATTGTGTAGCCATAGGGCCTTATTCAGTTTGGTTAGCAAAACAAAAAAGTTAGCAATTGGGCAAAACCATGTGCACTGCAGGTGGGGCAGATATAACATGTACAGAGAGTGTTAGATTTGGGTGTGGTGTGTTCAAACTGAAATCTAAATTGCAGTGTAAAAATAAAGCAGCCAGTATTTACTCTGCACAGAAACAAAATAACCCACCCAAATGTAACTCTCTATGCACATGTTATATCTGCCCCCCCTACGTGCACATGGTTTTGTCCATTAGCTAACAAATTTGCTGCTGCGATCATATCTGAATTAGGCCCAATCTGTCAGCACTATCAGTGCATCCGAGGAAGCTGGTCCAGGCCGGCAGGGAAGGGGTGACACTCCGCCAGACACTTCTCCACTGATGCGGATTCATTTATTTTATTTTTTTTTTAAGATTCCTCCTTGGCCATGCCCACTGTTAGATTTTGGCTCCAATGGCAATGGGGGGTGGGCGTGTCCCGAGCCGCTGATTGGTGCCGGCGGGGTGATGTAATGCCTATGAATGGGGCAGATGTATTAAGCCTGGAGACGGCATAAGGAAGTGGTAAACCAGTGATAAGTGAAAGGTGATACACGCACCAGCCAGTCAGCTCCTATCTGCTAATTTACATATTGGAGCTGATTGGCTGGTGCGTTTATCACCTTGCACTTATCACTGGTTTATCACTTCCTTATGCCTTCTCCAGGTTAATACATCTGCCCCAATGTTTGAATTGGTTGACTCATACACAGGGGCAGGACCAACTTTATGACCTGCATAAGATCTCATCATGACATTGTCCAAAACAGACAATTCTAATATATATTACATTGTGCAAATAAATAGAAAATCCTTACTAACTATATCCTTTTATCTATTTTTAAATGTGATTGACTTTTGATGATCATTTTTTTTTTTGTTACTTGTTTGTACCTTATATAATTTGGGGTAATGAAATGCATTGCCAGGCATACTATTTTAGAGAAAGAGAAAGTATTCACCGACCTGGTCCTAGACAGTTTTTAATGACCAGCATTATCTCACAGGACCTGCAAATGAGACTCCAATAATTCCAGGAATTGAGGACAGTGGGGGTCATTCCGAGTTGTTCGCTCGGTAAAAATCTTCGCATCGCAGCGATTTTCCGCTTAATGCGCATGCGCAATGTCCGCACTGCGACTGCGCCAAGTAAATTTGCTATGCACTTAGGAATTTTACTCACGGCATTTTCATCGTTCTGGCGATCGTAATGTGATTGACAGGAAATGGGTGTTACTGGGCGGAAACAGGCCGTTTTATGGGCGTGTGGGAAAAAACGCTACCGTTTCCCGAAAAAACGCAGGAGTGGCTGGAGAAACGGGGGAGTGTCTGGGCGAACGCTGGGTGTGTTTGTGACGTCAAACCAGGAACGACAAGCAGTGAAATGATCGCAGATGCCGAGTAAGTCTGAAGCAACTCAGAAACTGCTACGAGGTGTGTAATCGCAATATTGCGAATACATCGTTCGCAATTTTAAGATGCTAAGATTCACTCCCAGTAGGCGGCGGCTTAGCATGAGCAAATCTGCTAAAATTCACTTGCGAGCGAACAACTCGGAATGACCCCCAGTGACGTGTAAATTGCTCATTATTTGTTCCTAAATAGTAACTATACAAATAGGCAGCATAGTGCAGATTGTTAAACTCCATTATTTACAGTGTAGCTTTTAGCCACCTTAACATAACCCTAATAAATGTCCGGGGCAGGCACTAATGTAGTAGTCCTCTCCCCGACATGCATTGTCTAGTCCGTCTATAAGTAGGTAAACAGGAATAGTGTTTACAAACAGCAGGAGATGTCGTGCTCAGCTTTGTTCATCAACTTGTTCTCAGCAGGCCTATCCAAACACATAGCGGGGCTGTCTGCGTTCACAGTATAAGCTACAATTTGCATTTCCATTAGATAACTTGAATGCTTCATGGTTGAGAGTCACTATGCAGATTAAAATGTACCAGTGACCAGTACTTCCAGTTCCTACCTTTCTGGGGTAGCTGTAGGGTTTGTGATATTAACAGTCATTTGCTAATTACGGGAAGGGTGTTTATTGTTTGTTTGGGTTTGTTTTTGTTTTGTTTTTGGGGGTTACTCAATTACAGTCTAATAATAAGCCTTTCCATTGTTTGCAGGTATTGCATCTTTTAGCAGGTGTCAGTGCTGGTACAACTGTAATCTCTTCTAGCGGGGCACTTGCATCATTGACAGGTATTAAACTGAAACATTTTGTATATTGTTTTCAGGGCTATACCGAATATAAGAAGATTGCGTATCTTACACACTTGCAAGTTTTAGATGTGACTGATGTAATAAGCTGTGCTTTCTTGTGTAATACAAGGTAATATATTGATCAAAGCAACTCTTAAGTTTATAGGCAGAACATTCTGGAGTAACAGCTATTGTTCAAATTAGTAAACGGGTCTATTTATAGAAAATACATGAAGTGACTACAGGTAATTATCAGTATGTATCACATGATATCAATGCCATATATAGTAGCTATGTAGTCATTCAGTAACACCTGTCCAGCAACAACTTCCAATAATCGTCCCTTCTGTGATCCCAACAAGCAGCACAGAGAGAAAGGTATCACAGGTCCGGTAAATTTTCTGAACATGTATAGAAGTGGAACTGTTGCCCATAGCGACCAATCAGATTCCAGTTATCTTCTAGAAGGCGCTAGATACATTATTAGTAGAATCTGGTTGCTGTGGGCAGTATCTTCACTTTTAAAAACTTGCACCTTAGTAAATATACCCCTTAGACTTCTCCGTGATATACCCCTTCTTCAGGGGCGTTGTAAGAGAGGAGGGGACATGTGTGCAGCCTCCGTCGCAAGCCCCCTCCTGTTCGGCAGCAGTCTACTGCACATGCGCAGGTCTCTGGGAACATGGCACATGCACCTTATTCTCGGGGACACCTCCAGTGCGCATGCGCAAATCACTCGGAAATGGCTGTGGTGGCCATTTTCCTAATGAATTGTGCCCGTACATCAGGGCCGCCGTCGCGGGACTACGGAGGGGTAAGTATAATACATGGGTGCAGTGTGGGTCCCAGGTGCCCGTATGCACCACACTCACTGCACCCATTAAAGAAACACCTACTATATGCCCTTCTTGAATATGACAAGGCAGTGAAAAGCTGTTTTCTGAACTGCTTGATGAAACGGGGCTTTACATTGTTGTGTGAATAGACCCCATAGTGTCCATAATCTATCAATCAATGGGCAATGTCTGAGATGGCAGTACTGTACAAGATTAGAATTCTAGCACACTGTTCTGAAGGTGGGCACCCTGTGCTGTTAAGGGGGGTACACACGGAGAGATCCGTGTTTAAAATCTAAGCAATCTGACTAGATTGCTTAAATTTTGAGCACGGATCTGCCGTGTGTATGCCCCTCAGCGATTGCGATGCGCGGCACTGCGCATCGCTATGGCCGGTACTAGATTGAGCCTGCATGCAGGCTCAATCTAGCGGGTCGCTCACTTCACCGTTGTGTGAAGTGAGCGGCCCCCGTCCGTCCGTCCCCCTCGATCAGCACATCGTGCTGTGCTGAGCGGGGGGAGAGATGTGTGCTGAGCGGTCTGTGTTAAGATCGCTCAGCACACATCTCTCCCGTCTCCCGTTAAGTAGCTGGTGCAGGCCAGATCTGAGGCTCTAATGAGATACACTCTTTACCCCCATCAGAGATCAATTTTCCTGCTGAAACCTCACAGGATGTGGCCTCTACAGCCAGCAATTGATTGTATAGAAGAGTATAAAGATCAAGGGACGGATGTAATGACTCCCGATATATCAGAGGTGTGAGATGCCGGACGATCTCTGACTTTTTTTTAAAGGGGCAAACAAGGGAAAACCATACCTTGTAAATGATTGCCCCTTTTAAAAAAATGTCCAAGATCAGCCGGCATCTCGCACCTCCGTCAATCTCGGGCGTCATTACATCCGGCCCTTGATTTTAATATTCTTCTGAAACACTTTGATGAACTTGAATAAATTACACAAAACCCAAATACTCTTAAACGCCGATGAGAATTACTTATTTTCCCTGCTCCCAGTTGCGTGGGTAAATGTAATAGTCTGCGAGTTGCCAGAGATGCCAGGACTTTGGGGGTGATTCCGAGTTGTTCGCTCGCTAGCTGCTTTTAGCAGCATTGCACACGCTAAGCCGCCGCCCTCTGGGAGTGTATCTTAGCTTAGCAGAATAGCGAACGAAAGATTAGCAGAATTGCGAATAGAAATTTCTTAGAAGTTTCTGAGTAGCTCCAGACCTACTGACAAATAGCGATCAGTTCAGTCAGTTTCGTTCCTGGTTTGACGTCACACACACGCCCAGCCACTCCCCTGTTTCTCCAGACACTCCCGCGTTTTTCCCTGACACGCCTGCGTTTTTCCGCACACTCCCAGAAAACGGCCAGTTTCCGCCCAGAAACACCCACTTCCTGTCAATCATTTACCGATCACTTCAACGATGAAAAAACTTCGTTCGGACGTGAGTAAAACTACTAAGTTTTGAGCTAAAATACTAACCGCATGGGCACTGCGAACCATGCACATGCGCATTTTTGCCATAATCGCTCCGTTGTGAAAATCGGCAACGAGCGAACAACTCGGAATGACCCCCTTTGTGCGAGTCTGCCCATTTTTTTTAAAGCAGCAATCATTTACAAGGCAAAACCAGGTTGGTTTTGCCCTGTAAATAATTGCTGCTTTAAAAAAAACAAAAAAACAAAAACTGGCAGATTCGTTCGCACAAAGTCCTGGCATCTCTGGCAACTCGCAGGGTATTAAATTTAGCCTGCTGTGTGAGAAAAAATAAGATTTTAACCTACCGGTAAATCTTTTTCTCGTAGTCTGTAGAGCAGGCATTCCCAACCACGGTCCTCAAGGCACACCATCAGTGCAGGTTTTAGTGATATCCAGGCTCCAGCACAGGTGACTTAATTAGTAGCTCAGTTATTTTGATTTAACCATCTGTGCTGCAGCCTGGATATCACTAAAACCTGCATTGTTGGTGTGCCTTGAGGACCGTGGTTGAAAATGCCTGCCGTAGAGGATGCTGGGACTCCGTAAGGACCATGGGGATAGACGGGCTCCGCAGGAGACATGGGCACTTTAAGAAAGACTTTGACTCTGGGTGTGCACTGGCTCCTCCCTCTATGCCCCTCCTCCAGACCTCAGTTAGAGAAACTGTGCCCAGAGGAGACGGACAGTACAAGGAAAAGATTTTTGTAATCCAAGGGCAAGATTCATACCAGCCACACCAATCACACCGTATAACTTGTGATATATTATCTAGTTAACAGTATGAAGAACAACATAACATCGGCCCAAAACCGATGAAACTATAACATAAACCTTATGAAAGCAATAACTATATACAAGTCTTGCAGAAGTAGTCCGCACTTGGGACGGGCACCCAGCATCCTCCACGGACTACGAGAAAAAGATTTACTGGTAGGTTTAAAATCTTATTTTCTCTAAGGTCCTAGAGGATGCTGGGACTCCGTAAGGACCATGGGGATTATACCAAAGCTCCCAAACGGGCGGGAGAGTGCGGATGACTCTGCAGCACCGATTGAGCAAACAGGAGGTCCTCCTCAGCCAGGGTATCAAACTTATAGAACTTTGCAAAGGTGTTTGACCCCGACCAAGTAGCAGCTCGGCACAGCTGTAGTGCCGAGACCCCTCGGGCAGCCGCCCAAGACGAGCCCACCTTCCTAGTGGAATGTGCCGTAACCGATTTCGGTAACGGCAATCCTGCCGTAGAATGCGCCTGCTGAATCGTGTTACAGATCCAGCGAGCAAGAGTCTGATTTGAAGCAGGGCTGCCAACCTTGTTGGCTGCATACAGGACAAACAGTGCTTCTGTTTTCCTGATCCTAGCCGTTCTGGCCAAGTAAATTTTCAAAGCCCTGACCACATCAAGGGACTTGGAATCCTCCAAGTCACGGGTAGCCACAGGCACAACAATAGGTTGGTTCAGATGAAAGGATGAGACCACCTTAGGTAGGAATTGAGAACGGGTCCGCAACTCCGCCTTATCCATATGGAAAACCAGATAGGGGCTTTTATGTGATAAAGCCGCCAATTCCGAAACTCGCCTAGCTGAAGCCAAGGCTAACAAAATGACCACCTTCCAAGTGAAATATTTCAACTCCACTGTTTTAAGTGGTTCAAACCAATGTGACTTAAGGAAACTTAACACCACGTTAAGGTCCCAAGGCGCCAACGGAGGTACAAAAGGAGGCTGAATATGCAGTACTCCCTTCACAAAAGTCTATACTTCAGGTAAAGAGGCCAATTCCTTTTGAAAGAAAATGGATAAGGCCGAAATCTGAACCTTAATGGAGCCTAATTTTAGGCCCAAATTCACTCCAGTTTGTAGGAAGTGAAGAAAACGGCCTAGATGGAATTCTTCCGTAGGAGCATTCCTGGCCTCACACCAAGAAACATATTTTTGCCATATTCAGTGATAATGTTTAGACGTCACGTCCTTCCTAGCCTTTATTAGCGTAGGAATGACCTCATCCGGAATACCTTTTTCCACTAGGATCCGGCATTCAACCGCCATGCCGTCAAACGCAGCCGCGGTAAGTCTTGGAACAGACAGGGACCTTGTTGTAACAGGTCCTGCCTGTGAGCATTTCTTGCAGATCCGGATACCAGGTCCATCGTGGCCAATCTGGAACAATGAGAATTGTTCTCACTCCTCTTTCTCTTATTATCCTCAACACCTTGGGAATGAGAGGAAGAGGAGGAAACACATATACCGACTGGAACACCCATGGTGTCACTAGGGCGTCCACAGCTACCGCCTGAGGGTCTCTTGACCTGGCGCAATTCCTTTGTAGCTTTTTGTTGAGACGGGATGCCATCATGTCTATTTGGGGGTAGTCCCCACCGACTTGCAATCTGTGCGAAGACTTCCTGATGAAGTCCCCACTCTCCCGGATGCAGATCGTGTCTGCTGAGGAAGTCTGCTTCCCAGTTGTCCACTCCCGGAATGAACACTGCTGACAGAGCGCTTACATGATTCTCCGCCTAGCGAAGAATTCTGGTGGCTTCCGCCATTGCCACTCTGCTCCTTGTGCCTCCTTGGCAGCTTACATGAGCTACTGCGGTGATGTTGTCTGACTGGAACAGAACTGGTCGATAGCGAAGTAAGATCTCCGCTTCACGTAGGGCGTTGTATATGGCCCTTAGTTCCAGGATGTTGATGTAAAGACAAATCTCTTGACTGGACCAAAGTCCTTGGAAATTTCTTCCCTGTGTGACTGCTCCCCAACCTCGGAGGCTCGCGTCCGTGGTCACCAGGATCCAGTCCTGAATGCCGAACCTGCGGCCCTCTAGAAGGTGAGCACTGTTTAGCCACCACAGGAGAGATACTCTGGCCCTGGGGGACAGGGTGATCCGCTGATGCAATTGCAGATGCGACCCGGACCATTTGCCCAATAGGTCCCATTGGAAGGTCCTTGCATGGAATCTGCCGTATGGAATGGCTTTGTATGTTGCCACCATCTTTCCCAGAACTTGAGTGCAATGATGTACTGACACTTGGTTTGGTTTCAACAGGTTCATGACTAGAGTCATGAGTTCCTGCGCTTTTTCCGTCGGAAGAAAACCCTTTTCTGGTCTGTGTCCAGAATCATGCCCAAGAAGGGCAGACGAGTTGTAGGATTCAGCTGCGACTTTGGAATATTGAGAATCCAGCTGTGTCGCTGTAACACATTCAGTGAAAGTGATACGCTGTTCAGCAACTTCTCCCGTGATCTCGCTTTTATGAGGAGATTGTCCAAGTACGGGATAATCGTGACACCCTGCTTGCGCAGGAGCACCATCATTTCCGCCATTACCTTGGTGAAAAGTCTCGGGGCCGTGGAAAGCCCAAACGGCAACGTCTGAAATTGGTAATGACAATCCTGTACCGCAAATCTCAGGTACGCCTGATGAGGAGGATATATGGGGACATGCAGGTATGCATCCTTTATGTCCAGAGATACCAAAAAATCTCCCCCTTTTAGGCTGGTGATGACCGCCCTGAGCGATTCCATCTTGAACTTTAACCGTTTTAAGTAAAGGTTCAGGGATTTTAAATTTAAAATGGGTCTGACCGAACCGTCCGGTTTCGGAACCAAAAACAGAGTTGAGTAGTACCCCTGCCCTCTTTGAAGCAGGGGAACCTCTACCACCACTTGTTGAAGACACAATTTGTGAATCGCATGTAACACTATCTCCCTTTCCAGGGGTTGTTTCGGTAGGGCCGATTTGAAAAATCGTCGAGGAGGCACTTCTTCGAATTCCAGCTTGTAACCCTGGGAAACTATTTCTATTGCACATGGATCCACCTGTGAGTGGACCCAGACGTGGATGAACAGTCGAAGACGTGCCCCCACAGGAGCTGACTCCCTCAGGGGAGCCCCAGCGTCATGTTGTGGATTTTGCAGAGGCCGGGAAGGACTTCTGTTCCTGGGAACTAGCTGTGTTATGCAGCTTTTCCCCTCTGCCCTTACCTCTGGCAAGAAAGGACGATCCACGTGCTCTCTTGCTTTTATTGGAACGAAAGGACTGCATTTCATAATGAGGCGCTTTCTTAGATTGTGAGGGAATATATGGCAAAAAATTTGATTTACCTGCCGTAGCCGTGGAGACGAGGTCCGAGAGCCCCTCTCCAAACAATTCCTCACCCTTGTAAGGCAACAACTCCATATGTCTATTGGAGTCGGCATCACCAGTCCACTGTCGGGTCCATAAGACACGCCTAGCAGAAATAGACATAGCGTTTATCCTGGAACCCAGTAAACTAATGTCTCTTTGAGCATCCCTCATATAAAAGACCGCATCTTTTATATGCCCTAGGGTCAATAAAATGGTATCCTTATCAAGAGTCTCAATATCCGTTGATAAGGAATCTGTCCAAGCTGCTACAGCACTACAAACCCAGGCCGACGCAATAGCCGGTCTGAGTAATGTACCAGAATGTGTGTAAATGGAATTCAGGGTAACCTCCTGCTTGCGGTCAGCAGGATCCTTGAGGGTAGCCGTATCTTGGGATGGAAGCGCTATCTTTTTTGATAAGCGCGTCAAGGCCTTGTCCATCCTAGGGGAGGATTCCCACCGTATCCTGTCCTGCGACGGGAAAGGATACGCTGTTAGGATCCTTTTGGGAATCTGCAGTTTTTTGTCTGGAGTTTCCCACGCTTTTTCACATACTTCGTTCAGCTCATGTGAGGAGGGAAAGGAGACCTCAGGTTTCTTTCCTTTATACATGTGTACCCTCGTGTCAGGGACAGGGGGTTCCTCAGTGATATGCAACACATCTTTTATTGCGATAATCATATATCGAATACCTTTAGCCACCTTTGGCTGTAATTTTGTATCATCGTAATCGACACTGGAGTCTGAATCCGTGTCAGTATCTGTGTCAACTATTTGGGATAGTGGGCGCTTCTGAGACCCCGAAGGTCCCGGCGACATAGGGACAGGCATGGGTTGACTCCCTGACTGTGCCCCAGCTTCGGCTTTGTCTAGCCTTTTGTGCAATAAATTAACATTTGCACTTAAAACATTCCACATATCCATCCAGTCCGGCGTCGGCACCGCCGACGGAGACCTAACATTCATAAACTCCCCCTCCTCCTTACGTGAGCCCTCAACCTCAGACATGTCGACACACACGTACTGACACACCACACATACACAGGGAAGCTCTTTTCTGAAGACAGGTTCCCCACCAGGCCCTTAGGAGAGACAAAGAGAGAGTATGCCAGCACACACCCCAGCGCTATATGACCCAGGAATAACACAGTAAATGAATGTTTACCCAGCAGCGCTGTTTTATGTATCTGCGCCAATTATGTGCCCCCCCTCTACTTTAAAACCCTCTGTCACCGTGTGTCAAACAGGGGAGAGTCCGGGGAGATTCCTCTCAGTGGTGCTGTGGAGAAAGAAATGGCGCTGGTGAGTGCTGAGGGAGAAGCCCCGCCCCCTCGGCGGCGGGCTTCTGTCCCGCTCAATTTTCTTAATACATGGCGGGGGCTCTTTTTATACATGTACAGTGCCCAGCTGTACATGTATATATACATCTGTGCCATAAGAGAGGTTTATATTGCTGCCCAGGGCGCCCCCCCCCCCCCCCTGCGCCCTGCACCCTTACAGTGAACGGAGTGTGTGAGGTGAAGGGGAGCAATGGCGTACAGCTGCAGTGCTGTGCGTTTCCTCAGTGAAGATTCAAGTGTCTTCTGCCGCCTCAGATGTGTCTTTTCCTCACATACTCACCCGGCTTCTTTCTTCCGGCTCTGCGAGGAGGACGGCGGCGCGGCTCTGGGACGGACGGCGAGGGTGAGACCTGCGTACCGATCCCTCTGGAGCTAATGGTGTCCAGTAGCCTAAGAAACAGAGCCCTGAACTCAGAGAAGTGGGTCTGTTTCTCTCTCCTCAGTCCCTCGATGCAGGGAGTCTGTTGCCAGCAGGCTCCCTGAAAATAAAAAACCTAACAAAAATGCTTTCTTACACGAAACTCAGGAGAGCTCCTGAAATGCACCCAGTCTCCACTGGGCACAGTATCAAACTGAGGTCTGGAGGAGGGGCATAGAGGGAGGAGCCAGTGCACACCCAGAGTCAAAGTCTTTCTTAAAGTGCCCATGTCTCCTGCGGAGCGCGTCTATCCCCATGGTCCTTACGGAGTCCCAGCATCCTCTAGGACGTTAGAGAAATATGGCTATGATCCTTATTAAGAATATGAAATCATAGATACAGTGATACTGACAAATATATATATGAGAACCTCTTATTTAAGCTGTATTACTATTAAACAGATCTAGTTGGCTAATTTGGTCATTTTCAACACAAAAACTATTCTTTTATCCGACCAAGGAAGGGAGAGTAATCGGGTATCATTTTCATTGTGCATTCTAGTTTATCTGATTGAATTATATGCATTGTTATTGGCAAACTGTACTGCATAGAACCCAACAATATTCATCAAGAAGATGTATAAATAGGCACATACTGTAATGTCCTTTACCAAATATGTCTCTTAGGTGATCTACTTAAAAACAAAATCTGAGTCTGACCATGTGTACCCAGCTTTGCTCTAACTATAATTGTATATTAAAGACTCAGGTCATAAAATATTGTCATTATTATTATTATTATAATAATGTAATTACAGCAACCATATTATTTTTTATTCAGCTGGAACACAATCAATTTTGTGGAAAAAAACATCCGAAGTTTGTGCATATTACAATATATATGCATGTATATGCATGCGGTAATATTACAATATATATGCATGTATATAAGAACATGAGTTTATGCATAACATTCAAATACCCTGTTTCACTTTTGTTTAACTAAAACTTAATTAGCATAATTCCTTGTAACTAATTAAATGATTTGTTCCCCAGCAACACTTGTCATTAGGATTTGTGGCACCGCTTTATTATCTGCAAATTGACCAGAGGGCCTTAACTGTTAACTGTAACTTATTAATGTGTTGTGACAGCACCACTGCCCAACTGAAAATGTACAGTAGTGATCTATAAACCAAAATTGCACAACACAACAGTATGTATAGTTTTTTTTTTACCCTTTGTATAGCATGCCCAATTAAAAAACAAAGATGATTTAATTGCTAAATATATTATTTCATGTGACTATTTTGTTTAATTTATTTCCATTGCTGTTTTTTATTCATTCAGAATGTCCTGATTTGTAAGGCATGCTTTTATTGTAAATGCAAAACAAACTTGGAAAAATGAAACTAAACTGGTCTCTGAGATTATTAAAAATAAAATAAAAAATCAGGCAGTTGTAGCTGTTTGTTGCTCTTTTGCCAGGAGCATTTAGCCTTTGTGGACTATTACACTAAGTACTATTGTTGTGCATTAAATAGAACACACATACTAACACAAAGTGGAATGTCCCCTGTTGTGGCATCGTCTTCACAGTTGCTTTGGCACTATGAAAAGGACCCCTCAGACCTTATCAGATTGGTTTTGCATTTAACAGTATATAACCAATTCAGTTATCAATCACAAACAACACAAAGGTTGAGTCTATTACTTTTATATACCACATATATTATTCAAATGCAGTTCATCCAGTTAACCAATAAAGATTAGTTATTTCCCTGATTTAAAATCTTTTTAAAAGTAATATACAGTCTTTCTCTTAAAGGTGCCCACACACGGCCCAATATTTTATACAACGTGGGTGTTTCCGACTGATCAGAACGACACTTCGTTTAAAAAGTGTTTACGGATGATAATGGCGGTGATTGCTATGTGACTAGGACGCACTTATACTGATTAAAATTATATGCTGCTGTTTCTTATGGCGGCGAGCAGTGTGATTGCATGGGCGCCCGCTGCAGCACTTTGTGGCTCCCTCTGCTCCCCCTCCTACCTCTAGCATACTACACTTGGGGAATGGAGTTTCACGGAATGACGTGGTTGTGTTGTGACATCACAATGCAACCGCATAATTCCGGGACACTACTCCCCCTGAGCGTAGTAGTATTAGGGAAGAGGGAGGAAGGGGAGTGGGAAATTTATGTTGGTGACCTGGTGCCCGCCAGCCAGTATACTTACATCACCTTGGAAACGAGCATTCCCCTTGGCAACGAGCATGGATGCCAGAGCCTGAAACCCCTGGAAATGATCATGACACCCATCCCATGAAACTCCTGGCAATGAGCATGACACCCAGAGCATGAAACCCCTGGCAACGAGCTTGACACACAACGAGTGAAACCCCCGGCAATGAGTGTGACACCCAGTGCGTGAAACCCTTGGCAACAAGCGTGACACCCAGCACATGAAACGCCTGGCAACGAGCATGGCACCCAGCGCATGAAACCCCTGGCAACAAGCAGGTAATTTAAAAGTAATTAGAAGCTTTACTGTAGGGAATAATGTATCACGGGCACTGCAGTGTATGGCATAATATGGTGCAAGCGGCATTACTGTTTGGGGCTTAATATGGGGGAATGTTTATTTTTTCCAGTGGTGGCCGAGGTCTGTTGGTGCAGGCCGTCTTTTAATATGGGCTCCATGGGCAATGGTCCTAGGAGTATAAGGGCCCTAGGCTGACTGTTTCCCTTTTCCAATAGATCCCAACTATTGGGATCAGAACACACGAAAAGGGGTCGTGGTCATGCGTCACGGCCCATGCTGCGCATTATTGGAAACATGGAAGTGTGCTTGCACATCTATCACCCATTTTTCATTACACTGGGGTTTGCCCAGAACTTCTTAAGCAGTTGGGCTGCCCCCAGCCTCAATTTGACCTGTATGGATGCCATGTGCATGCACGTGGGAAAGTTACCTTCCAAACCACTCCACCCCGCTAAGTTCTAAGATAAGTATTTTTGTATGCAAAGGATTTTGTATAACGTACTGTAGCATATTAAGCATAACGACACATGGCACAAGTCACTCATATAGGACTTGTTTCTTTTGCCTTTTTACCCAGAATTTTGAATCTTAATGAGTTAACAGTGTACTAAGGTTTTACTCGGATTTACTCGGGCTCGAAACGGCATCTTATTGGATCACGGATGTCACACGTTTTGGATAGCCAATAAGCAAAACCCGAGTAAATCCGAGTAAAACCGAACCCGCTCATCTCTAATACTAATGCCTAAATGTATTAAGCCTTAAAAAGTGATAAAGTGGAGTGTGATAAAGAGTAATAAAGTACCAGCCAATCAGCTTCCTAACTGATATGTTACAGGATGTGTTTGAAAAATGACAGGAGCTGATTTGTTGGTACTTTATCACTCTTTATCACTATCCACTTTATTACTTTTTAAGGCTTAATACATTTGGGCTCAAGTACTTGCAAAGTTATTGGTCAGAGGCATAAATAGGGTTGATGGTGCCTAAGACAAATAAAAAAAATGATCCCCTTTCTCACCATATCTCCAGTCACATCGGTTCATTCTTCATCTCAGCCAGTCCTGTTTTGGGCTTGGTGCTGCGGTCAAGAGGAAGGAAGCTGGGAAGGGAGAAGCGGCTCTGTGTGTAAAAAAATACAGGTCATTAGCGGTTGGTCCTGAGGGGCGGGTCCAGCCATGAAAACACGGCATGGCACTGCACACTCACCACAAGCTGGCACCCAGAGCACATGCCCTGGCTTTACCACCTTCATTACGCCGCTGGTGGTATTGGTATAAAGTAGCAGATTAAGATGCATATTTTAATAAAAAGTCACGTCTCATCTAAGTCACAAAATTTATGGTGTGCCAAATGGGGCTATTTGGCATGATATGAGGATAGGTGTATGTGGACGCAACTGTACCCATCACTACAATTAATCACTGTCAAATCTAACTAATATCTCTTTTGTTAGCACTCTCTTACTTGTTTATTTGTCTTGATATAGGGGGTCATTCTGAGTTGATCACTCACTAGCAGTTCTTAGCAGCCGTGCAAACGCTATTCCGCCGCCCAGTGGGGAGTGTATTTTAGCTTAGCAGAAGTGCGAACGCATGTGCAGCCGAGCTCTGCAAAAATAGTTTGTGCAGTTTCAGAGTAGCTCTGAACCTGCTCAACGCTTGCGATCACTTCAGCCTATTCGTGTCCGGATTTGACGTCATACACCCACCCAGCGAACACCCAGCCACGCCTGCGTTATTTCAGCCACGCCTGCGTTTTTGCAAACACTCCCTGAAAACAGTCAGTTGACACCCAGAAACGCCCCCTTCCTGTCAATCTTCTTGTGGCCGTCAGTGCGAAGGAAAACTTCGCTAGAACCTGAGCACAACCACAAAGAGCTTTGTACCTGAACGTCGCGCGTGCGCATTGCGGGCCATACGCATGTGCATAAATACCGTTTTTTCACCTGATGGCTGCGCTGCGAAAATCGTCAGCGAGCGATCAACTCGAAATGACCCCCATAGTAAGGGTGGAGTATTTCCCTTAAAGTGACGGCATCTGACATGAGAGAGTAATAATACTTATAAGCGCCAAGTCCTTTATATGTTCTTTGTTAGTACATGAGCCTACAGTAGGTGTAGTATAACATAAGAGTAAGTATGACAGAAAACTTGATAAAAAGTGACAAAAGTCTCTGTCGCTGAAATATGAAACGTTTAATTTTTGCTTGCCAGAATATTATTTTTATTATTATTATTATTATTATTATTATTATTATTACTGTAGTTCTGTAATGAACGACGCAGCACTTGGCAGTGCGGAGAAACAGGTCATACTATAACAGGGATATAAAAACTATAACAGGGATATAAAAGGAAGGCAAAATAAATGCAGACATGGAACAAAGGGTAGGGGGGCCCTGATCATGAAAGAACTTACAAACTAATGGGAAGAGGGCACAGCTTAGACAAGAAGGGAGAGTGTGGTTATTTAGGCAGTAGATATACTAGTCTTCTCTCTTATACATTATAAGTTGTAGGATCATTGTTAATACTGCTACAGCTTATTTATATACAGGTTTAGCATATTTATATATACAGGTTATTCTCCAAATGGAATTATAATTTTAGAATGTACAGTAAGTAGCATATGTCTTTAAGAGTCTTGTTTCAGCAAGTCCAATAGAGAGAGATGATATTTAGCAATCAAATCCACACTACAAGATGCCAACACCCTAAAGATATTTCAGCTTGCCAAAACTGTAATTCAAGAGTTATAAAATACAAATTGCCAACATTGATGTCATTCTACAGTGTGCACGTTTACTCTTCTACAACCCCAGGGTTTATATACTGATTAAAATATTTCCATTAAACTCAAAAATATTTTATTCCTTAGCAGACATAGCACATCACTTTTGTGTTCTGCTTCCAACATTCATTAATTAGTAACTTCAAAGATATTGTCAGCTAGTTTAAACAAAATTTATTCTAAAAAAAGCAATATTTATTATCTGCCAATCTGAGCCATATAGTAGTATGGTAATATTCTTTCCCTGCTATTCCATTTATTTTCCAGCTGAAAGAACACTCTTTTGGTTACTTAAGGGGCATATTGAATTAGCCATAGGGTTTGCCATGTCAGGATAGCCTCAAGCTTTAATCCCTGAAGATACCCGATTTACTCCTGCTGTAAATCCACAGCTAACATGCTCTAACCCAGAGGTTCCCAAACTGTGTCCCGTGGCTCCCTGGGGTGCCTCGGGACACTTGCAGGGGTGCCCTGGATTGGTTGTCCAGGACCAATTCAAATTATTCATGGTCAATATAATAGGCAAAACCAGTGCTGGTGGCTGCCAGTCATAAAATATGGGGCCAAACAGAAGCAAATCTTGTCCCTCACCACACAACTGACCCTAAGGATGACATATAAACGCAATCTACTTAATGTAATATTTCTTTCTAAATTTCTCAATAAGAAATTTTTGGCCTAGGGGTGCTGTGAAAAAAATTCTGATATTCTAGGGCGCTGTGATTCAAAAAAGTTTGGAAACCACTGCTCTAACCCATATGTTCTAGGTTAAGTGCCCGGAGCTATGGGTTAGTGTGCTTGCGGCAGTATGGGAAAAAAGCCTTACTTACCGCAGATTCCTGTTCACACCTCAGGAGTGTGCAAGCAGATACCCACAGTAAGTGCAGCCTTTGGGCTTACTGCGAGCTGCAATTGAATAGCTCCAAGCACTGCAAAAAGCATGCAGTAAGGGGGTTATTTAGAGTTGTTAGCAAACCAAAAAAGTTAGCAATTGGGCAAAACCATGGGGGTCATTCCGAGTTGTTCGCTCGCAAGCTGCTTTTAGCAGCTTTGCACACGCTAAGCCGCCGCCTACTGGGAGTGAATCTTAGCTTCTTAAAATTGCGAACGAAAGATTCGCAATGTTGCGATAAGACATCTCTGTGCAGTTTCTGAGTAACTCGAAACTTACTCGGCATCTGCGATCAGTTCAGTGCTTGTCGTTCCTGGTTTGACGTCACAAACACACCCAGCGTTCGCCCAGACACTCCTCCGTTTCTCCAGCCACTCCCGCGTTTTTCCCAGAAACGGTAGCGTTTTTTCACACACACCCATAAAACGGCCTGTTTCCGCCCAGTAACACCCACTTCCTGTCAATCACAGTACGATCACCAGAACGAAGAAAAAACCATGAGTAAAATTCCTAACTGCATAGCAAATTTACTTGGCGCAGTCGCAGTGCGAACATTGCGCATGCGCTCTAAGCGGAAAATCGCTGCGATGCGAAGAAATTTACAGAGCGAACAACTCGGAATGACCCCCCATGTGCACTGCAGGTGGGGCAGATGTAACATGTGCAAAGAGAGTTAGATTTGGGTGGGTTATATTTCTGTGCAGAGTAAATAATCTAGCTGCTTTATTTTTATACTGCAATTTAGATTTCTGTTTGACCACACCCCACCCAAATCTAACACATGTCACATCTGCCCCACCTGCAGTGCAACATGGATTTGTCCAATGCTCATTTTTTTATTTGCTAACAACTCTGAATAACTCCCTAACTCCTGTGACTAATTGAATATGCCCGTAAGCTGTAGAACACATTTGACAGGTGCCTTAGGTTGCTTCATCTGTAGTCTAATACGGTAATATGTGCAGTAGTAAACCACAGCAACAAGCTTTCATCAATTATTAGTCTGAATAGTAAAAGCTGTTATCTGGTCACCATGAGATATGGGGGCTGATTTAGAAGTTGACACAAGCTCCCAATGTTTTACCTCTGCGTATGTGTTCTGATGGTTACCGTCAGGGATGCAGATCGGTATTGCATGGTGATCATGGGGGAGTTGGTGTCGGGACTGTTTCAGAAGATATGCAGTAGCACTGGCACCCGCTGCCATGTACCAATGGACATCCTGAATATCCTGGAAATATGTAAATCAACTCCATAAAAATAAGCAATTTGTACTACAAAAAATTAAGATTGCATGCATTCTGTTTCATAGGTCTTTTATACACTACATATATCATTAAATAATAGAAATACATAGAGCCTGACTCTTAGCTGGAGGCTTCAGTGTCCTTGTGTGTCCTTTGCCAGTAGAGCTTCTGCGACTTTATCCAAATGCCAAAACCAGTCCTTCCCTGGTATACAGCTGTATGCCTGATTGTGCAAGGACTGAGACACCCACTTACAGCGTCTGCTCTGTAGATGATCAAATACCACTTGGTGTATCTAGACATTAGACGTAACCATTGGTCACACCATCAAAACTTGCCCCATGCTGGTTCCATGCTGTCCGGTAGAGAATGGCCATCCACTAAGACACCCATGCAAATACAGTGACTGTAACTAGGAAGTCAGCGCTGGTTGAGCCTCTGCCCTATGTTGGGCGTGAGATTATGGCATTGATAAGGCAGGGACGGATCTAGACTTTTCTTTAGGGGGGATGGTTTACTGTTTAATCTTGACTCCTCCCTCTACAGTCCCAACTCCTCCCATCTGCAATCCTAACTCCTCCTCTCTCAATTCTGACTGAACTTTTTGAGTGAGACTGAGATAGAGCTATGTGATTGTTCTATGTACATGTGACTGTGCTATGGGGCAATTATATTTATTAGCCCTAGTACCCACACACGAGCAAGTGAGGGGCAAATGCTCTGTAACCCTTGCTCTCCTGGCTCCTCTGTGCTGCTGTGGTATAAGCTGCAGCACATCGTTCTGCCTCAGGCTCTCCCAAAAGATCTCTCTTCTGCTCAAAAGTGGGCGTGGCTATGACTGTTAGGGGGGGGGTCGCCCCCTTTGCCCCCCCTAGATCCGGCCCTGTGATAAGGAAATGAAGAGTACATGAGGAAAGAGGCGGGGAAGAGGCACGTTAGAGCTTGCAATCTATAGGGAACAGGAAGGAAACTTATGCTTAGATGACACAAATGAGTGAATCAGTATGCTGGGACAAAAATGGTGGTAGGCTTTGTTAAAGAAATGGATTGTGAGAGCTGTATTTCTGTTGTAACTTAGGGGGAGATGTACTATAGCAGCACTTACAGTCAAGAGGCAAAGCAGGAAACAATAAAGCAGAGATGTATTAACATTCCCTCCTTTATTTAATGTGGCAATCATTTACAAGGTATGGTTTTGCCTTGTTACAAGATTGCCGCTCGGACTTCATTACATCCAGGCCTATGAATAAAATGTGGACAGAACGTAACTTTTTCATTTTTGCCAGTGGGGTAGGTTGTCTGCAAGCACTGCTATATCAACATGGTTCCAGACCAGTGTCTCTTCCTCAAAGCATTGTCAGTTATTGTTCTTGTGCATATACTCATGCTATGCATAGTTCTGTGCAGTTTTCCATAAGGTAATAAGTTAAATATAGAAATAAATAAACCAAGTCATAAAACAAGTTAATTAAAGCTGATGAAAAAGTGGCCAGTGGCATTCACGTACTGATTTCAACACAGCAAATCATTAAGCGGCTGTCTCAGAGATGGATACTATAGCACAGCCATCGCGTATTTGTACACAGCGGCTTTCCTAAAATATGCAAAAGCCGCAGAAGGCATCTTAAGTAAAAAGATGCCCACTGCCAGCTTCTGTGATCCACTGCTGTGCCCGAAGACACAGTAATGGATCAAATGCGTGTCTATCCTTCATCAGGTTACGCTGCCTTTGCCAGTGAAACTGCATTAGAGGACACAGCCACTAGCTATGGCACTCTGCCCAGTCGCTGTCCCCAAATGCCAGCAGCATGTCAATCATTGTGGGCACTGCGAGTGGCAATGCATCTCCAGATGTGCACATGCGCAGTGCGGCTATAGCGTCCACCTCTGAATCCACCCCCAACAGTGTAAATAGCCTGATTCTGAGGTGGGAGAAAGGCAGAGAAGGGCAGATAATACCCCTTTCAGACCGCCTGAGGTGGATCGTACCCAGGAGACTGACACGGGAACTCACAGAGTGTGACCTGCCTCAGGCGCCCCACCTGCACTGTAAGCAACCTGGCATATTGCCAAGTTGGTGACGTCAGTAGTGACTTGGTGTGGGTGGTGATTGGAGATCACATGATCTCCAAGCGGCGCCCGTACACACACAGTGAATGTAAATGGGTTGCATCGACCTGGCTCCAGTTCACACCGCACAGTGAGCCGGGTTGAACACGTGTTCAACCCTGCTCGCTATCCGAGTTGAAATACCAGGTCACTCGACCCGGTATTTTAACCCTGGCACCTTTCAGACCGCACATGAACATGGGTTATGTGCGCTCATGTGCCAATAAACCATGTTCAAAGCTGGTGGTCTGAAAGGGGTGTTACTGTGCACCAAGGGCAAATCCATGTTGCACTGCAGGTGGGCAGAGACAAAATGTGCAGGGAGATTTAGATTTAGGACACCTGTGTCCAAACTCAGATCTAAATTGCAGTAAAAAATAAGGCTGTCCATCATTTGTGGCTTACATGCAAACATAAGAAATGTGTCATTGCAGCGTGGTTTGTCCAGGGGCACAGTGACTGTGCGCACTCTTGTTTTCTTACTACCACCTCAGGATCAGGTCCAAAGGCTCTTGCATGCATACACCCAAAAAGGTATTCATAGGGATGAAATGGGTTAAATCATTTGTAGTCATAGTGTTAATTTCTTGGTACCACAAGCCAGTTTATTCTAACAGAGAACAATATACTACTAGGTACAGTTCTTTTCCCAATGATGTTTTGTTACAATGAATGTATAAAATGTTATAGGTAGAGAACTCTTTGAATGTCTGGAGAATCATTAGGAAAGCATATTTATCAGGATTGATGTAAGCTGTATACAGTGCTGATAGTAGGGTGGTACGGGGTGGTAAGGAGTACCATTATGCTGGGGCATAATTTATAAGAGGCATTTTTGTAAAATGGTGTCAGTGGCATAAGTGTATGTGGCATAATATGCAATAGACATTATGGTGTGTGGCATAATATGTAATAGGCATTATGGTGTGTGGCATAATATGCAATAGACATTATGGTGTGTGGCATAATATGTAATAGGCATTATGGTGTGTGGCATAATGTGTAATGAGCATTACAATGTGTGGCATAATGTATAATAAGCATTACGGTGTGTGGCGTAATGTGTAATGGGCATTACGGTGTGTGGCATGTGTTATGGGCATTATGGTGTGTGGCATAACATGTAATGGGCATTACAGTGTGTGGTATAATGTGTAATGAGCATTACAATGTGTGGCATAATGTATAATAAGCATTACGGTGTGTGGCGTAATGTGTAATGGGCATTACGGTGGGTGGCATAATGTGGTCATGCCCCTATTGTCATGTAGCCACTCGCCTAGTTTCGTGTGACCATACCTCCTCATGACACGTGAACACGTACATTTTTACTATCAGTACCGCTAAGAAAAAATTTCCACTTGCACCACTGGCTGTATTATATTATTAAACAATAGAAACACGTATGTATATGATACAGTAGAGTAGTTCAAACAAAGGGAAGTCCAGTAAGTAGTTTCAGTCTGTAGTCCAATTACCATGCTGCCTATCACTGACCATATTAGGCCTTTTCAGTAGGAAATATAGTAAGAAAAACCGTACAGGCTGCCTGACACTGCAAATCAGTGTCACAATACAGATTAATCACACTTTTGTAGCATTACATTGTTCTGGACAGCTTCACTCATCAAGAGTCTTAGAACTATTCGATTTCACTGTAGAGTGGAAATGGGAAGTTACAAGCCAGGCGGAAATGATGTCATTAATAAGTTTGTATTCCATTACACTGAAACAATAGGTACAAAGGTTAATTAGCTGAGAAGCAGAGTTAAAACCATGGAACGCAAACAAGCCCAAGCCAATTATTTCATCTATAAAATAATTTACTAATGTGCTCAGACACTGAAAGAACACAAAGCAAATCTAGTTTGTTTCCCAGTGTTTAAAATTCTTTCATTTAATTAGGAAGACATTATGCAGAGTCAAAGGGCTGCCGGAATAGTTTGATGATCTCCTGTTCTTTCCAGTTTGCCATTTTGAATAGGCAGTACTGCCAAGCTGTTCATATACTGCAGTACTTTATGGCAGACTTTAAGGAACTCCGAGTTGTGAGATGGCCAATGCGGGAGGTGTGATCAATTCTACTTTTGTGGCAAATACACTTCCCTCCCCATGCAATTAATGCCCCTATTCCACTGCCTGAAACACCTGGGTAATTGCCGTGTCTATCTGGAACACGGCTCAGTGGAAACGGCTCCTAGGAAAAAATCCCGGGTCTACTGACCCAGGATTTCTTCCCGGGTATCAGCAGGGTTTTTAGCGGGTAAAACTCGGGAACACTGCAGTGGAAACAGCTCTTACCCAGTTTTTTTGACCCAGGTAATTGCATAAGCTGCTGTCTGGTCCTTCAAGTCATACCTGCTTCCATGCCAGGAGTGAATTTATATGCAATTAGATGATGTATCCCTTAAATTTTATATGTAATGAAATTATGCATCTTTTATATATTATCTGGAGAAACTTGTCATATTTTGAATTAAATATACTGCACACTAAATATTTCAGCGCTATTGTTGTCATACACAAAAATTAGCATATGTGCGCTGCTATTTCTCCCCTAACCATCTGTTTATCTCTGCATACTGTTGGTATGTTTTTTTCACCCACTATGTTACTTTCACATGTCAGAGAAACAAGGCGGATAATCTATACTTAATCCATGAAGCAAGCCGCTGAGTATGATAACAGCATAAAATAAAGTGTTATTTATTATGGATTTTTAATGTCAAATACAGGTTTTGCTGGGCTTACCAGGGTTCAGTGGAAATGGAGGGCGCAGTGGAGTGGGGGTCTAATACACGTGCGACCTGGCAAATGCCGGGTAAAAAATCCCTGGACAGACGCGGGATTTTGGTGGAAAAGGGGTATAAGATACAGTAGGTGCAGAAGTAGATGCAGGCAGGTCCATGTCCAGTCTCTCCCTAGAGTAAAGGAGGTGGTGCAGCACAATTTTTCTCTAATCCTCAAATGGATCTTGCCTTGAGCTTGACATGTGTAGGCACTCAGGGGCAGGTCCAGCACAGTGCGCAGTGCCGCCCTGTTACGGTACTGCGCAAGCCACCCTAGCAGTCCAGGTTTTAAGGATGTCACATGTGGCTTAATGAGTACCTCATTCAATTTGATTTAACCATCATACTTAAATATGTATATCCTTAAAACCTGGATTGTTACAGTACCCTGAAAACTGAGCTTGGGAATCACTTTTATAGAACATCTGTGTTATTTATGAATTCTTTAGTACAGACAAAATGCAGTGTATAAGGAGATCAATGTGCACATGTGGCACATCATTAGAGCTGCCACAAACTGCAGTGTGACTTTTGTGCCCCTTCCCCTGCTAAATGCATCCGTGGCTGGACACTATTAAACTTGCAGCAGGGAAAGTGTTAACTGTGCCCTACAGTAAGTGCTGCGTCTGGCACAAGGATACTGACCGGGATGCGGTCAAGATGCCGCCGGCCGGAATCCCGGCAGTCGAAATACCGATGCCGGAATCCCGACCGCCACAATCCCGACATATTCTCCCTCCGTGGGTGTCCACGACACCCATAGAGGGAGAATCTAATAGTGTGCCGAGCATAGTGATAAAGCTAAATATTTATCTTATATAAAACCCTTTATGAGGTCTAAGAACACTGTACGCTATTTACGTATGGAGTACCGTAAGGGTACGCTCGTTGCGTAACGATCGCTTAGCCGTGGTCGAGACGCTCAAGCGTCACATTCGCTCACGGCCGAGAGATCACAGGCAGGCACGCTATTGGCTGCCGACTAACGTAATGATTCGCTATAGCGTAGCGGACGCTCGGGACCACGAGGAGATCACCAGCGGCGCTGACGCTCACAATGTTAAACCTTTAAATCTAAACCATAAACAATGTAATATGCTGTAAAACCTTAGTGTAGAGATAGGGTGTAGATGCAACACAGTGTAACCTTATTAACTTAAAAGCTGTTTGAGCGTCACCGACGCTCTGTGAATACTTAACACTATAAGAAATACACAGATACCGTGCTTAGGGTCCAACGCCTAATATATATATTATGAATGTTATACTTGCAAAAGAATTAATACAATACAAGTCATACACTACAATATAACATAGACTACCTAACCAGATAACTACACAGGAAATACAATACAATACTATTATGTTTAGGAGAGTACGAGAGAAAGAAGAGAAGAGAGAGAAAGAGAGAAATGGCCCATAACAACAAGAAAGACAATATGATTGCGGAGAAAACTTACGCACAAAGGAAACGATCGCATGCGCCTCTGGACATCCAGCTCCCGATTTTCAGCAATGATAACCGTTGAAGAGTGAGAGCTGGATGTGATCGGCTTGTCTATTTATGCCCCACACACAATACAATTCAATGGTCCCTACAATCTCATTGTTCATTGGACACAGGAATTCCTCCTCGCATTATAACAAAAGGTCATAGGTTGATTCATACAGGTGGGCTGTGACTATTTCCAACAGCTCAGGTGGGAGGGAAACTGGGTTTCCCGCCGCATGGATAAGTAAGTGCAAATACAGTAAATGTTCATAAACTTCTTATGTCCATAACTATTCGCACGAGCGATTAATCCGCTTCAAACCAACACCGGAATATTGCTAATTAAATACTCTTCCGATGGGTACTAAACACCACTGTATTACTCCTGTCTGACCCTTCGTATCAAACAAAGGGGGATTTCTCTGTTCATGAACATTCTATATTAACCAAACTTTCAGAATCTATCAAAGGGACCATGATCTACAAAATACATTATATAGTGGAAATATGTAACGAAAGAGTCGCACGCTACGAACACATGAACTCTACCGTAAATGCACATACCGCGCGCCCGCGGGTGCCCGCAACAGCGAGTATGCGCACGCACGGGAGAGCGCACGCATGCGCAGCGCAGACCTGTGTGAGGTGCAAATATGGCAGTGTGCATAGAGATATTTTTCTGACTTTGACAGTCCACCCTTTGGCAGTCAACAATAACTGCCACTTCCTAAAACATTTCAAAAAGAGAAAAATATATGTCAGGGGTTAATACATTTACATGGTTGGGTAGGGGAGGAGAGGAGAAGGTAGGAAAAGGGTATGACCTAGTGTGATAGCAGAAGCATGTGTGTATGAATCCGTGCTTGGGGGTCATGTATCATCGTGCCGTACGTGTTTTAAATCAAGCTTCGAGGCATTGCGAAGTATACATTTGAATTCCTTCTTATCCCGTGGTACGGGTCTGTGGATGGGCTGTCAAACTTTACCGAGCTCTTTTCGGATTTTGAACAAAATGGGGAGCACATTTTAGTTGATGATACATGAATGGGGGAATATGTGATTGCTGGTATCTGTGCCTGTATTCCCTTTACTATGTGTGTAATTACCTGAAGGTTGTAGAGATGAAGAAAAGACATAATTACGGTAAATGCAGTGGTATTCTATGTCAGGTAAATGAACATTTGTCAGTTGAAGTCTTGTTCGGTGTCTGTTGAATGCAGTCTTCTTTGTGCTTTTGCCCATAAGGTGCGAGCAAAAGCTTTGTCAATGTCCATAGATTTACAAAAGTGTTGGGCTAGCGTAATTTTAAAATTTCTAGGGAAACTGGGGATCTATGGCAAAGTTCATCAAAAATCTGTGTATCAGGTTGTCAAAACTTCTTCTTTAATCCATCTGTTGTCTGTATATCGGCTCATCAAATTCCTCGTCCAAGTGGGTCTTTTTACCTTGGAGAAAACGGAAAAACAGGTGAAAGAAACGGACCGTAGAAATCGCATTTTCATCACATCATTGTTTCTACGTTTGGGTCATAAATCAAATCCATTGGAATTACAATTTCCTCACTCTTTAAACTCATCACCCTGGTACTTCGTTTGCACTTCATTAAAGCCTGACCGCATCTAAATATCAAGCCAATCGTTATGATAACACCTAAGATACATAGGAGAAACTTCCCTACATCCATTATGACTCCTTGAGCCCATTCTCCTAAACCAGAGAACCAATTTCGCGGGTTCAACCATGACACCCAACCAGTCAGCTCATTACTCACAGCAGCAAGGGTGAGATTGTGTCTCCTGCGAAATTCCCACTTCAGTTGGAGAATATCGTCCATCTTTTGGTCTATGACCTCGACCGGGTCCTCGGTACTATTTGTAATATATGTGCAACATTTCACGCCGTACTGCGTTGCCAGTGTGACACAATATCCACCTGTTACTGCCGTGAGATAATTGAGAATCATTCTATGCTGAACTAGTTCTGTTTTATAAGCTTGAAGTTCTCTTCCAGTATACCTAAACGTGTCATCATACATTTCTGTGATATTGTCTAACAAATTTGCGAGCGCAGATATGTATTTATAATTCAACACTCCTCTGGCGGTGCGAGTGAAATCTAACGCGATTAGAACCTGAATCCCGGTGGATTCATGGATCATGTCAGAGGCCGGATGCTCTGTTCTTTCTATCAGGTGCCGTTTAACTACGTGCTCGTAATGGGTGTGAGTATAAGGAGCTTGGGCAACACGGTGTATATCTTTCATTTTGGCATGTGATACAGTCATTACTTCAGGCAGTACTTTTCCAATATAACACAATCCTTCAGAGTTTGGGGCAAGCCACTTATACGCCTTCCTCCCGCATATGAAATATGCATCATCGGGGAGAACATATGGGACGGAGTAGGACATAACCATATTACACATCTTCCATGTGAAATCTCCTAACCCTAATTCTCCCATCTGTCTAGTAAACGTATCAGCTTGTACGATATGTGCACAGTATCCTGGTGATACCTCTCCAACTCTCGTAATCCTATTTCCTAGGGTATACCTATATCGGAAAGATTTTCCTCTACTGGCTATGTGGCGTATAAGTTCTGTATCTGTCGGCATTCTATCTGCTCTATATGAAAAGGTCATGGTTTGGTTACTCCATGACACTTCCCAATTTCCCAGCTTTCGGGGATTGGAAATGTTAAAACATATGAGGGATCTATCCACATGATATTGGTGGAGCTTCAAACTAGGAGGACTGGAGATATTAAACCTCCTGTCCACCGGCCTCCCACCACTTAGCTCAAGTACCTCCCCTATCGTTAAAGGAAATGGTACTAGTCCTGATTTGCTATGACCTTGAGGTACTTGAGAGCATACCCAACAATCTGTTTGATTTAACACACTACCCACTAAGGAGTGATAGTCACTCAAAGGATGCCGGTCCATGTGGATATTAAAACTGGATTGGCATTTCTTAATGCACCCATCCTCAACTACGTTGTCACAGAGCCTACAGATACAGTTTTCTTCAGCTAACAATCCTTCACAATTCCTTCTATGGTCAATGCTATCGGATCGTTTTCTGATACTCGCCTTTGCTTGTTGATTATGTTGTTCTTGGGAAACTACGCCTCCATCTCTGTCATCAGAACCCATTCCAGAACCTCTCTCGACCTCCATGGTACTCTCGCCGGAACAGACTGCTCTGGTCAACATCATGGTCAACAGGAAAATCCGGATCACAATCTCTTGAGGCAAGTCCATCTTAGGAGGAAACGAAGAAGAATGAGAAGGGGGAAAAAATAATTTGAGGGAGAGGGGATGGGAAGTGGAGAAAAACAATAAAAGGGAAACGGGGATTGACAACTGCTTTTGATCTTGTGATTCTCGATGCTCAGGTGCCGCCTCAGTCCTCCTGGAACAGACACTCCAGTGATACAACTTCCTCTACCGTCTGTTCCTTATCACGGGACCTCTCTGGATCAGCAACCTTCTTACAATGGGATGAATGAACCCAAGTCTCTCTCTCGGCAACTTTCAATGCTGTAGTGCTAGTCAATAAGACTTGGCATGGTCCTTCCCATCTGTCAATAAGGCAACCTGAGCGTAGAAAATTCCGTATCATTACATAATCCCCAGGTTCAATGTCATGACAATTACTATCTGGTAAATCAGGAATCACCAACTTCAAATTATCATTTTGATTCCTTAGCTGTTTACTCATATTAACCAAGTACTTTACAGTCACTTCATTGTTACACTTCAAATCATCCTGAGGGTTAATCATAACATGCGGTTGTCGACCAAACAAGATTTCAAAGGGAGACAGATTAAGAGGGGACCTGGGAGTGGTTCTGATGCTGTACAGTACAATGGGTAGAGCTTCTGGCCATGTCAATCCTGTCTCTGCCATAACTTTGCTCAGTTTATTTTTAATAGTGCTGTTCACTCTTTCTACCTTCGCACTCGCCTGTGGACGGTATGGAGTGTGCAGCTTGCTATCAATTCCCATCAACTTACACATTCCTTGAAAGACATCACCTGTAAAATGGGTACCCCTATCACTTTCAATTATTCTAGGGATACCATATCTACATACAAATTCCTGCACAATTTTCTTAGCAGTAAACATAGCGGTATTTGTGGCCGCAGGAAATGCTTCGACCCAATTTGAGAAAACATCTATACAAACAAGTACATATTTCAAATTTCGACAAGGGGGTAATTGAATGAAGTCAATCTGTATTACCTGGAAAGGGCCGCCTGCAGGTGGGATATGAGATGGTTCTGTTGGTATTGCTTTTCCGATGTTCTTTCTCAAACAGGTAAGGCATGACATTGCTCTCTTACTTGCATGAGATGAAAATCCTGGGGCGCACCAATATGCTCTTAACAACTTGCACATTCCCTCCTTGCCCAGATGAGTCAGCCCGTGAGCTGCCTCAGCTAAACATGGGAGATATGCTCTGGGGGCCACCGGTTTACCTTGTCCATCCGTCCAGAGTCCTGAGGACTCCTGGCCATATCCCTTTGCCTTCCAGACTGCTCTTTCCTGTGTGGAACACAAATTTTGCATCTCACACAACTTCTGTGTGTTGATGGTATTAAATACCATCAGTTGTGTGGTGTCTGTCTGTCTGGGGGTACCAGCTGCTAACTTAGCTGCTTCGTCTGCTCGGCTGTTACCAAGTGATACTGGGTCTTGGCTATATGTGTGTGCTTTACACTTGATAACAGCCACTCTGTCGGGTTCCTGTATCGCTGTTAGAAGCCTTTTGATGTGGGCTGCATGCGCTATCGGTGTACCAGCTGCCGTCATGAAATTTCTGAGGCGCCATAGGGCTCCGAAATCATGGACTACCCCGAATGCGTATCTAGAGTCGGTGTAGATATTGGCTGATTTGCCCTTAGCCAATTCACATGCTCTGGTTAGGGCGACCAGTTCAGCAACCTGGGCTGAGTGAGGTGGGCCTAGCGGTTCCGCTTCTATGGTGCCTTGGTCATCTACGACTGCGTATCCAGTACACAAGTCTCCCGAGTCTGACTGTCTATGACAACTACCGTCCGTGTAGAAAGTTAGATCTACATCTTCCAGTGGGTTGTCACTGATGTCAGGCCTTGCGGTAAAATTTTGGGTCAAATATTCCATACAATCATGTGTGTCTTCCTTTGTGTTAAATTCTCCTTCCCCACCACTCTCATCCTCCACCCTTTGTGCCTGTCCAGGCACACCTGGGAGATATGTTGCAGGATTTAATGCACTGCATCTCCTTATGGTGATGTTTACGGGGGCCATTAGTGCCAATTCCCATCTTGTAAACCGCGCTGATGAGACGTGCCTGGTTTGGGCAGAATTTAGCAAGGCTGATACTGCATGTGGTGTATGAATTGTGAGGTTGTGACCTAGCACTACATCTTCGCTTTTCGTTACTAGCAATGCTATCGCAGCAACGCTTCGCAAGCATGTGGGGAGGGATCGCGCTACCGTGTCTAGCTGAGCGCTGTAGTATGCTACCGGCCTGCTGGCATCACCATGCTTTTGGGTTAAGACGCCTGCCGCGCAACCAGCACTTTCTGTTCCGTACAGCTCAAAGGGTTTCCCATAGTCTGGCATACCTAATGCTGGTGCCTGCGTTAGGCACTGTTTAAGTCTCTCAAATGCCATCTCGGACTCGTCTGTATGCGAAATCCGATCAGGTTTGTTTGAGGAGACCATCTCCTGCAAAGGAAACGCCAGAATGGAAAATCCTGGGATCCAGTTACGGCAATACCCACACATTCCTAAAAATGTTCTGATCTGTTGCTGGGTTTGTGGCAGAGTCATGTCTCTAATTGCTTGAATTCTATCAGCGGTCAGGTGTCTCAGTCCTTGTGTTAGACAGTGTCCCAAATATTTTACCTTAGTTTGGCATAATTGCAACTTGTCTTTGGAAACCTTGTGTCCTGTGTCTGAAAGATGAAACAGGAGCTGTTTCGTATCCTTCAGGGATGCTTCCAATGAATCAGAACACAGTAGTAAATCATCCACGTACTGTATTAATACTGATCCACTCTCTGGTTGGAAAGACTGTAAACAATCATGCAAAGCCTGGGAAAAGATACTTGGACTGTCTATGAAACCTTGTGGTAATCGAGTCCATGTGTATTGGACTCCTCTGTATGTGAATGCAAACAAATATTGGCTGTCAGGGTGCAGAGGTACCGAAAAGAAAGCGGAGCAGAGGTCAATAACAGTGAAAAATTTCGCAGTGGGAGGGATTTGCATAAGGATGACAGCTGGATTTGGCACTATGGGGAACTGACTCTCAACTATTTTGTTAACCCCCCTTAGATCCTGCACTAGCCGGTAACCCCTCCCCCCACTCTTTTTCACAGGGAAGATGGGACTATTGGCAGTGCTGGACGTTCTTACCAGAATGCCCTGTTGTAGCAAGCGCTCTATTACGGGATAAACTCCTAACTCCACCTCTGGCTTCAGAGGGTACTGTGGGATTTTTGGAGCTATCCTACCATCTTTTACTTGTACAACTACCAGAGCTACGTTTGCCATTAATCCAGTGTCCTGTCCATCTTTAGTCCAAAGTGACTCTGGTATCTGGGATGTCATTTCTTCTACTTGGGATGGAGTCCTATTTGTCATAATGGTATGTGACATTAATTTTGACGGGGAGTCTAACATGTCTCGCACTTCCTGAGCGTGATTCTCAGGTATGTCCAAGAATACACCTTCAGGAGTACAATAAATGACGCACCCCATTTTGCACAATAAGTCTCTTCCCAGGAGATTGGTCGGTGCCGATGCAGCTAGCAAAAAGGAATGCTTGGTATGTAACGGCCCTACTGTAATCTCGGCTGGTTTGCTAACAGGGTAGTGCTGGACTACTCCCGTTACCCCTATGGCTGGAATTGTCTTACCAGTGGTTCTCATGCCCACTGTCGAATTTATCACTGATTTGGCCGCCCCTGTGTCTACAAGAAAGTTTAACGATTTACCAGCTACATTGATTGCAATTTCTGGTTCACTTCCAAGATTTGCAATCAATTTTACTGGCTGCAGATTACAGGTATGGCCACACCCCTATTGGGTATGGTGACCTCCCTGAATCCCGCTGGCAGCAACTACTTGTGAAGGGGTGCAATGGGAACTACCAGTGGCTTGCCAGTCTCTGTTCGGGGGGTATCTTTTTGTTTCCCCTGTATGTGGCTCATAACTCCGTCTCTGCGGACCCTGCTCCCAATGTCGTGTGTCGTGTCGTTGTCTAGGGGGTTGATATGAGTTTTGTGGATTTTTCACTCTACAGTCTCGTGCCATGTGTCCCTGTCTATGACATGAAAAACAAGTTACCACATTTGACTTACCCACAGGGTTTGGTGATTTATACAAAGGCTGCCTTGTGGTCAGGGCCTGTATACTTACGGCCATTAACTTATCACCTTGTGACTCCCTGTGTCGGGTGATATTCCGGTCGTGATCAATAGCAGCCTCTCTCAAAGTAGCCACCGACAGACCTCGCCAACATGGTTGCGTGGTCTGTACTCTTGTCTTTAATGTCTCTTTTAAACCATCCATTAGTACAGATACTGCTACTTCTCGATGGTTTATGTTTGTTTTAATGTCCTCTATACCTGTGTACTTTGCCATTTCTAGTAATGCCCTGTGAAAATATTCTGCAGCAGTTTCTGACTCTTTCTGTCTAATGGAGAAAATCTTGTTCCACTTAACTACCGCTGGGAAATACTCCTTTAACTGTAAACTTATTCTTTTTACGTTATCTTTGTTGTACACATCTGTAAGAGGTACATCCTGATCTAATCCACAGTCAGCCAAAAATTGAGTTGCGTCGACATTGGAGGGTAAACATGCCCTCAGCAATACCTGCCAGTCTTTGTTATTGGGCTCTAAAGTGTTCCCTAGGTCTCTGATGTATTTCTGGCTGGCAACTAAGTCTTTCCTAGGGTCAGGGAACTCAGACACTATGGTTCTTAATTCCATTCGGGAAAATGGGCTGTACATGGCAATGTTCCTAACAGGTGTGATTCCTGTCGTGTCAGTTTTCCCATTTGGCACTGCTATTACCCTAACAGGATTAAGTTTACTAACATCACTCTGTGTAGGTTCTACAGCCTGTGGTGAAATGGTTTCAGCGTAGTGTATGGTGCCGTACTTACCTGTAGATACGACCTCACCTATCCCTCCGCTAGGGGCTTTTGTTACTAATCTCGTGGGTGGAGCCGTGCCTACTGTTGTCTCTGCTATGGTGGCTGCTAGAGAGAGCGCCGATATTGTTGCCGATTCGTCCTCTTGATCACACTCCTGGGGAAAGTTCAAAACAGGGTACAACTTGCACGGGTTAATACTTGCATTAGTTAACTTATTAACATTTACACAGTTGCTAAGTGTTTGTTTGTTACACCCTAATGCGTCATTCTCCGCAACCAATTTCTCTCCCGATATGTATGGTGGCGGCGGGGCTGTCGCTATCAATTTCTTGATAGGATTAGATCCTGCCGCCAGAGCCAATCCTCTCTGTATTTCACCCTCCTGTTGCCATAACTGTAAATAATCATAATGTTGGATTCGTCTCTTTGTTGATTTAATGAGACATATCCTCCTCCTTAAATTTTGCAACACTTCTGGGCTAAAGCTACCTACTCTTGGGAATTTCTCCCCGTCATGCACTGTCATTCTCTCCCATTCATCACATAAAACCTCTGTATGTGAACCATATTTTTCACACATTACGTACCTTGCCGACCCGACTGGTCGGTTTACTGAATCAACCCGAACCGAGGTTGATCGCCCCCTTCCTGAACAATTGGCCCCCATAACTTGCAGGCGTTGCTTTCACCACCTCTGACCTTATTTCAGGGTCTTCAGCGAACCCTTACAAAAACCAAAATGTTCACGATAGGCTGACGGTGGCGGTTTACCGAGTACCCCACTCACTCGCCCACGCCGACCAATACGACCCACACACTGCCTTAGTGCTGGCGTACTCGACCCAGGGCCCCTATGAACCTCTATTTACGCAGAACACTTACTCTTTCCAGTAACTATTGGTTGTTGGACAATTCCTGAGTGACCAGCGAACTTCCCTTCAGAAAATAAAAAATTACACAAATCACATCAGAGTGTACAAATAGTTTTATGACCGGGATCGTACACAAATGGTACTGGTCAGATTAACTAATGTACACAATTACGTGCGGTACAATCGTTCAGCACATAAGCAACTAATCTTATGTGCTGAGCGACCAGTGGAATCGAAAATTTCGGCTGCGAATTCCTTCAGCCAGAGCTTTATTGGCCTATATGGGTTTTGCACCAACCCCCTGGGTTGTGCCCTTTTCTCTTTTATGGCAGACTTCTTAGTCTGCTGTACCTGGACCTCCCGGTCTGTAGTATGACCTCCTGGTTTACTATTCTCTACTGCTCAAATTTTATGTTTAACCAGAGATGCCTCCCTAGCCACCATGCACGTCACTTACATGTATGTACCTCTGCGAGAACTCGACTTCTTGTGGTTCAACCTGTAAAATTGTATAAACTTATATATACAAAAACACTCACTCACCACACGTACACTTTTGCTTCTATTTCTATTTCTGCGCAGAAATTTTCTTTAGACCAGATGTGTTGTGAATTTGGAGAAGGATCTGTTAATCTAAATTTCGGATTTAAAATAGATTTGCGCTATTTATCGCCTGATGCGCTACTTATCGCCTGTTGCGCTATTTATCGCCTGTTGCGCTATTTAAAAATCAACACTGTCGTGTGACTTGAGTTACGTGGGCGTACCCAGACGCTCCGTTGCGTAATTTACGCTGCGTGCGTTGGCCTTGGCGTATGCGAGTCTCAGCCCTTTGTTAGAGACACGTGTACACAAAACCAATGTCCACCGCAACACAACTAACACTTTTATCAATGTAGATGATCCTTGATCGTCTACCGCGCAACACACCAATCTCTCCTTTTACCTTAGGTAGAGTTGCATGTGGGTTTTACACTTTAACTATGAAATAGCGACAAATCTCTCTTAGCACGTTTTATCAATTATAAAATGGCAAACAGGAGAGTGATATATGAAAATACACGAATGAAAAAGAAATGCAGATATGTGCGTGTGTACGCAAGACAGAAATAAACAGTTTTAAAAGACACTAGCGTGTTGTTCTTACCTCCGGTTCCGGATTCCTTCAGCACCCTTTACTAAGCGAAGCAGACGCTTATCCCGTCAGCACTGCGAAGAATATGATCTCCCGCCCTTTGCTGATGGATAATGTCTGCTGAATTTACCTAGCAGAGATATGTGAAGGACAGGACGAGCCGCCAATTGATAAAGCTAAATATTTATCTTATATAAAACCCTTTATGAGGTCTAAGAACACTGTACGCTATTTACGTATGGAGTACCGTAAGGGTACGCTCGTTGCGTAACGATCGCTTAGCCGTGGTCGAGACGCTCAAGCATCACGTTCGCTCACGGCCGAGAGATCACAGGCAGGCACGCTATTGGCTGCCGACTAACGTAATGATTCGCTATAGCGTAGCGGACGCTCGGGACCACGAGGAGATCACCAGCGGCGCTGACGCTCACAATGTTAAACCTTTAAATCTAAACCATAAACAATGTAATATGCTGTAAAACCTTAGTGTAGAGATAGGGTGTAGATGCAACACAGTGTAACCTTATTAACTTAAAAGCTGTTTGAGTGTCACCGACGCTCTGTGAATACTTAACACTATAAGAAATACACAGATACCGTGCTTAGGGTCCAACGCCTAATATATATATTATGAATGTTATACTTGCAAAAGAATTAATACAATACAAGTCATACACTACAATATAACATAGACTACCTAACCAGATAACTACACAGGAAATACAATACAATACTATTACGTTTAGGAGAGTACGAGAGAAAGAAGAGAAGAGAGAGAAAGAGAGAAATGGCCCATAACAACAAGAAAGACAATATGATTGCGGAGAAAACTTACGCACAAAGGAAACGATCGCATGCGCCTCTGGACATCCAGCTCCCGATTTTCAGCAATGATAACCGTTGAAGAGTGAGAGCTGGATGTGATCGGCTTGTCTATTTATGCCCCACACACAATACAATTCAATGGTCCCTACAATCTCATTGTTCATTGGACACAGGAATTCCTCCTCGCATTATAACAAAAGGTCATAGGTTGATTCATACAGGTGGGCTGTGACTATTTCCAACAGCTCAGGTGGGAGGGAAACTGGGTTTCCCGCCGCATGGATAAGTAAGTGCAAATACAGTAAATGTTCATAAACTTCTTATGTCCATAACTATTCGCACGAGCGATTAATCCGCTTCAAACCAACACCGGAATATTGCTAATTAAATACTCTTCCGATGGGTACTAAACACCACTGTATTACTCCTGTCTGACCCTTCGTATCAAACAAAGGGGGATTTCTCTGTTCATGAACATTCTATATTAACCAAACTTTCAGAATCTATCAAAGGGACCATGATCTACAAAATACATTATATAGTGGAAATATGTAACGAAAGAGTCGCACGCTACGAACACATGAACTCTACCGTAAATGCACATACCGCGCGCCCGCGGGTGCCCGCAACAGCGAGTATGCGCGCGCACGGGAGAGCGCACGCATGCGCAGCGCAGACCTGTGTGAGGTGCAAATATGGCAGTGTGCATAGAGATATTTTTCTGACTTTGACAATAGCGAGGCACCGTGCCCACAGCGTGGCGAGCGAAGCGAGCCCACAAGGGGCTGCGTTCCGCTCGCCACCCCTGTCGGGATTGTGTGGTCGGGATTCCGGCGTCGGTATTTCGACCGCCGGGATTCGGGCCGGCGTCATTTAGTACTGATCCCCACTGACCAGTCAGCAAGAGGCGTATGGATCCCAGGGAGAGAGAGACAGCTTGTGCTGTGGCAGTTACAGCCATGTTCCGGGACAGTTGGCAGTTGGCCGTTGGCCGGCGGTCATCTTAGGAGGACACAGAGCAGAAACTTGGAGCAGAGAATGCAGCAGAGTAACTTACCCAATTTGGTGGTGTTCCCGGTGACTGGAGGGAAGGAAGTGTGAGGGGCAGGTACCACAAAAAAGCCTCATGCACTACCTCTCACAGCCGCTTATTACAAGAAGTGAGAGCCCCAATTATCATCGAACTATGGACTCCCCATAGTATTTACTAAATGACTTTACACAGGCATACAAAGGCCAGCACAGCTACTGCAGGTGACTACAGCTGCAAAAGCAGTCCTCTCCTCTAACCCAAGCAGCGCAGAAAGAGAATATAGCTCCAGCATTACAGGGAGCATATAACTATAGGATTCAGCTCTTCAGAGACCTGCAGCTCATGTTTGTTATTGTTGAACAGAAAAAGAGTGACTTTGCCAGCCAATGATAGGCACATATTTGGAGTTTAGCAAGAGATACTTTTGTTGCAGAAATTATCTGGAAAGTAAAAAAAAAATAACAATTTTCTCTTGCTACAAGCAGCAAACCATCTATTTTCAAGGAAAGGAAATCCCTCCTCCTTTAAACAGAGGAAGCCTATCCTTGCAAAGCTTTCATTTTTAGTGTAAAGGTGGGTACACACTAGGTGATGTGCTGTTTCCCCTCCCGGGCCGGGCCGCCTGACGGCAGGCATACACAATGTGCAATATCGCACAGTGACGTCATGCCGCGGCCAGATGGAGCATGCAGCTTTGGACATTGGCCCTCATTCCGAGTTGTTCGCTCGGTAATTTTCTTCGCATCGCAGTGATTTTCCGCTAATTGCGCATGCGCAATGTTCGCACTGTGACTGCGCCAAGTAAATTTGCAAAGAAGTTTGGTATTTTACTCACGGCATTCCAAGGTTTTTTCTTCGTTCTGGTGATCGGAGTGTGATTGACAGGAAGTGGGTGTTTCTGGGCGGAAACTGGACGTTTTATGGGAGTGTGTGAAAAAACGCTGCCGTTTCTGGGAAAAACGCGGGAGTGGCTGAAGAAACGGGGGAGTGTCTGGGCGAACGCTGGGTGTGTTTGTGACGTCAAACCAGGAACGACAAGCACTGAACTGATCGCACTGGAAGAGTAAGTCTCGAGCTACTTAGAAACTGCACAGAAAAATCTTTTCGCAATATTGCGAATACTTAGTTCGCAATTCTGCTAAGCTAAGATACACTCCCAGAGGGCGGTGGCTTAGCGTGTGTAATGCTGTGAAAAGCGGCTAGCGAGCGAACAACTCGGAATGAGGGCCTTTGAGTCCATATTGAGCTGCATGCACGGCCGAGACTGAGGGTCATTAACGACCTGCGGGGCTGCACATTGCTCATTGTCAGCTGTCTACACACTGGGTGATATAGTAAACTATATCACTCAAGAGGGGGAAAATGAGCGATATAGTTCACTATATTGCTACGTGTGTGCCCACCTTAAGACTCTGAACCTGAATAACCGTGCAATATACTAAGGAAATGTAGTCATTTTTAAAGGTTACTCCAATGAGTACTGTTTAACAAACTTAAACTAGTGTACGGGACTCCATTAGTAGTGCAATTTATAATTGTTTTTAATTGCCTTTATTAGTTTGACAGTTTGATAAGATTGTTAACTGTTGATAGTAAATTCTGTGATGTTTTTGCTGTATTATGTACCATATATACAAAGTGCCTGGTTCTGAATTCAAATTGATGTAGTAGTAAGTGAAGTACTGGCATACAAGAGTTTCATGTACAGTGTATTGTATCCATTATAAGTATCCAATGCTTGTGTTAGCCATTTCCAAGCTTTTACAGCAAGTAAAGACTTCACCAACAAGTTCCAGTACAATAAAACTAACTTTATATTGTTCTGTCAAATTTAATTGACTGAGCTGAGTGCCTAATTCAGTCAATGTGACCCGAATCCCGTTTACACAGCACAGCTTGCCGGGATGAATCCGTGTTCAACCATTCAAGCTACCTGAGTTGGAATACTGGGTCACTCGACCCGGATTATTCCAACTGGGCCCTTTTACACCAAACAGCAACACAGGTTATGCATGCTCATGTGCAATAACCCATGTCAGAGACTGGCGGTGTAAAAGGGGTATAATACTACGGACTCTGGAAGCACCACCATCAGGCGAAATTGCTCACACCCCCTGAGGGTATAATAACTAACTTTTACAGTTGGTCATCTTGATAATAACTCTAATAAGAAACCTTGTCACCCCAGTCCAGTGCAGAACCAACCCCGCATTTGTTATGCTTATGAAGGAAAGAACATGATTGTTCCGCCCTTCCTAAAACTCGTTCTAATGTGTATACAGAATCTGGGCTCAATGGCATTCATTCTGATGTCAGAGCGAATGCTCGTCACTCCAGTGTGTACCCAGCTTGAGAAATCCACTTCTACCATGTAACCTGTTCAGCAAAACACATTGGATTTTAAATGTGCACAAATAGTACAAGAATCTTATGGATTAACTTGACTCGGCTATTAGGAGTGAAGACATACTATTTACCAGCGGACGGGATGCCTGCTGTCAATATCCCGACAGCGGTTTCCCATCCATCAGATCCCATCCACGCCGGCAGCGGGGCGAGAACCAAGAGTCCCTGTGCGGGCTTGCTGCGTGCTCGCTGCGAGCTTCGTGGCTTGCTGAGCATCTATTCCCACTGTATGGGTGTCGGGAATAGCCCTGTTGCACCGGGATTCTGGGTGTCGGTATTATTGGCTGTCGGGATTTCGGCGTCAATATCCTGAAAGCCGGAATCCCGACTGCCGGCATTTTAATTGCAACCCTTTTGGACACAACACGGCCCATATTAAGAACTGAATGCACATGTATGTTAGCTAATTGTCTGGCAACCAAATAGTAATTGTATGGGCATATTTACAAATGGGAACATGTGAGAAAAGGTGGTCACAAACATTACCAGCTGGACACTATGCATGGGATTAGCTAAACTGAACATAATTGGTCATTTGGTGGCAAATCTGAACATTCTTATTCCATAGTTATCAATAGTTACTATTTACAATCCCCACTACACAGACTAGGGTTAATTATATTTGTTAGAAGCCAATTAACAGTCCAGTATGTTTTTGAATCATGTGAGGAAACCGGAGCACCCTGGAGAAATCCACAAAAACACATGGGGGGGGGGGGTTATTCAAATGTTTGAAAAGTCAGATGGGTGTCTATTTTTTCCTATCTAATAGGAAAAAACAGACACCCAACCGGCTTTTCAAACATATGAATTTCCCCCATGGAGTATATGTAAACTCCATACAGATAGAGCACATGCTGGAATCAGACTCATGACCTCAGTGATCATTTCAATGAACTTTCATTTTCATTCATACATGCACCATTTTTTGAGGCCATTTAATCTAAACCACCCACATTAGCAGACAAAATTGCCATCTTAAGCAAGAGAATGGCATTGTCTACCGAATGCCACTAAAGTGTATCATGAACACTATCACTAAAGGAATCATAAAATAAAAAATAAACCCTTGAGGTTAAATTGCCATCTGTCTTGTGTACCTGTAAATAGCATGAACTTAATGACTTATTGTGCTAAATTTATGAACTATGACTGACTCATTTTTAAATGTAAGCTACACCCATGGACTCATCTTAAAGATTGTAACTTTCCCACCAACTGTGATGTGTTAATCCAGCAATAACTGTTCATGCAAAAATAAATACTCAGGATCCAATTAAAATCAGTTATTTGGATAAATAATTGAATGAAAAGGTCTGGTGTCAAGCAGTAAAATCTGGATTGTATTATAATATCATGTTTGTTCTATTTGTTCCTAAGTATTTGGTTCATCTTTAAGCATTTAATGAAGTTGTCTGTTATGTGAGCTACAGAGCTGTTAAGACCGAAAAATGTATACTGTAATATATATCCAATAACTGGTGTTATTATATTAATTACATATTTAGCAATATGCAAATCACTGAGTACCTAGCTGATACAGGTGTAATGCTGACACTTAAGACATGAAAGTATGTTTGGGAAGCAATTCCTGAGCAACACTACATAAGTGATAAAGGAGATTTTGTCTTAAGGTGCATACACACGGTGCGAAGTTTGCTTATGATTTTGACTATATAGTGAAAATCGTAAGAAAAGCTAGCGCATATTGCATCATGTGTATACAGGTTGCGATACCGATGCACGCTCCCGCTGGGTCGTTATCTCAAGAAAAAATAGACTGTGCAGGCAAGGCAATTTTGACTATATTGTGTACAATCTAGTTTATAGTATAGTCAAAATTGTATATAGTCAAAACCACACTTAGTCAAAATCACAAATTAATATAGTCAAAATTGGTGGTTCTGGGCTCTAGGGAGTTCAAGGGAAATTGCATAGTCAAAATTGGCACTTAGTCAAAATATGTCCATGTGTATACACCTTTAGATCTTCTAACACATGTGAATAAGGAGAGTTATGGTAGACTTACCATGGTTAACTCTCTTTCTGCGAGGTACACTGGGTTCCACAGGGAATACACTGAGGTGTAGAGCGGGATCTTGGATCCAAAGGCACCATCAGGCAAAGCTTTGACTGTCCCAGGATGCATTGGGGCCTCCTCTATAACCTCGGCTCCAGGCACTGAGAGCTCAGTTTCGTTAACCAGTCCAATGCAGGAGCAGGTAAAAGAGAAAGCAGATGTTAGTCACATAGAACCACAATCTCATGACAGGAGAGGGTACCAGCGGATAATGCCATACAACCCAAAGAAGCTAGGTGCGTCAGGGTGGGCGCCCTGAGGAACCCAGTATACCTTGCAGAAAGAGAGTTAACCATGGTGAGTCTACCATAACTTTCTTTTTCTGCAGCGGGGTACACTGTGTTCCACAGGGAATACATCAGGGATGTCCTCACAGGCGTGCGCAGCTAATTTTAATAGGGGGTGCACCACAGGAGGGGCGTGTCTTGTACCACCTTTTGGGCATGTCTAGAACCCCCTATAAGCGTGTCTAGCACCGCCCAGGGACATGTCTAGCACTATTTTACATTCTCTCAGTAAAATCACATGGCTTAATCTAATTTCTCCCTAGTTCCTAATAATAAAGTAGATATAATACATCCCGGAGAAATAAAATGAAACACAATGGTGTGACCACCGGCTGGTACTGACTGTCTGCTACAGCATAACCCTGAGTCCTAGCTGAGGCTGCACCTTATCGCTGCTTACCCTTCCCCAACCAATCCCTGACCAAGTGGCAGAACTAGAGCGTGGTGGGCCTAGGTACATAAGCATTCCCCTCTACCCCCTTCCCATCCCCACGGTAGCATCTAGATTCCCTTCGTGGAGAGGACCTTTACCATAATGCACTGAGTCAATGTCACCAACTATTTGGAATAGTAACCTATTGCGAGCAAAGCGAGACACAGGGCCCGAAGTGTGGCAAGCAAAGCAAGCCCGCAAAGGTACAATGCAGCATAAATAAAACAAAATGCTCTACCACAAAGGGAGATTTGAAAAAACATTAACATGCTGTAATGGCAGAAGAGAAATTCCACCCTCAGCTGATGTCACATTCTGTTCCTTTCCACGAGGGAATAATAGACTCAACCCCCTCCCCACACACACACCCCACCCCTTAAACCTACACCCTAATTTTGAGTGGGCCATTCTGAAAAGTACAGGAGATTTAGGGGGCCAAAGGTTTGAGGTTTTAATATAACACAAGTAGAGTTTAAAATATACACATGTGCCATCAGACCCCTCGCCTGCAGGACACCAGCATTTGTCACACATGTCCCCATGATCACAAACTACTGACAGTAGTGTGCCTTATTCACATTACGCTATACAGTATGAGCCAAAATTCACATTACGCCACACGGTATGAGCCAAATTCACATTACGCCACACAGTATGAGCCAAATTCACATTACTCCAGACAGTATGAGCCAAATTCACATTACGCCACACGATATGAGCCGAACAGCCAAATTCACATTACGCCACACAGTATGAGCCAAATTCACATTACGCCACACAGTATGAGCCAAATTCACATTACGCCACACGATATGAGCCGAACAGCCAAATTCACATTACGCCACACAGTATGAGCCAAATTCACATTACGCCACACAGTATGATCCAAATTAACATTACGCCACACGATATGAGCAGAAATTCACATTACGCCACGTGGTATGAGCCAAAATCACATTACATTACACGGTATGAGCCAAATTCGCATTACGCCACACAGTATGAGCCAAATTCACATTACGCCACACAGTATGAGCCAAATTCACATTACGCCACACGATATGAGCCGAACAGCCAAATTCACATTACGCCACACAGTATGAGCCAAATTCACATTACGCCACACAGTATGAGCCAAATTCACATTACGCCACACGACATGAGCCGAACAGCCAAATTCACATTACGCCACACAGTATGATCCAAATTAACATTACACCACACGATATGAGCAGAAATTCACATTACGCCACATGGTATGAGCCAAAATCACATTACATTACACGGTATGAGCCAGATTCACATTACACCACACGGTATGACTGAGCCAAATGTACATTACGCAACACGGTATGAGCCAAATTCACATAATGCCACACGGTATAGAATATACACATGTAACCATTCTTTTCTTTTCTTGAGTGCACCCACAGATCTCATTTTTTGGGGGGTAACTAAAGTCCCTTCATGGATGTACTGGAAGTATATACAGATTTTATTACCCCTGGCTGGCCTTGTCCCCTCTCTTTCCCTGCAGCACTGTGAGCAGTGACTTACTTTCTCAGTTAGTCTCTGCTGAATGTGTCCTCTAGAGTCCTGAGAGCGCGGTGCGGGAGGAGACCATGGCCGGAAGAAGAGAGACTGCAGCTGGTGTGTGTTGCGAGCCAGGATTATGTTTTGACATGACGTCAGTCCTCCCTGTGCGGCCGCCGGACAGAAGAGTATACTGAATGGAAGCGCGCGGCTCAGCTTCTTAGTTCTTACTGTATATTAACATAGAAACATATGTTAATATACAGTAAGAACTAAGAAGCTGAGCCGCGCGCTTCCATTCAGTATACTCTACTGGCCGGCGGCCGCACAGGGAGGACTGACATCATGTCAAAACATCCTCCCGGCTCGCAACACGCACCAGCTGCAGTCTCTGTTCTTCCTATATTCTTTCTATATTGTCCTGCCCTGGCGGCGGCCGCAGCGGAGAAGGGAATGAGTAGCAAGCTGGGCTCGGTGGTGGGCCGCGGCGATCACCACTGTGCTGCTGCAGCAGGCGTGGCGTGTGAGGGGTGCCTAACATTAGGGGGTGCCTGTGCGCACCAGGCACCCCCCGTGCGCACGCCTATGGATGTCCTAAAGCAGTTCCTCAAGGGAGGGAATGCACCTTAGCGGGTAAGAGAACCCGGCATCCAAAGAAAGCATCCTGGGAGGCAGAAGTATCAAAGGCATAGAACCTAATGAATGTGTTCACTGAGGACCACGTAGCCACCTTACACAATTGTTCTGGGGACGCGCCACAGCAGGCCACCCAAGAAGGTCCAACAGACTGAGTAGAATGGGCTTTAACTGCAACAGGAGCTGGGAGTCCAGCCTGCGCATAGGCTTGTGCAACCACCATTCTAATCCATCTGGCCAAGGTTTGCTGATTCGCAGGCCAGCCACGTTTGTGAAAACCAAACAGTACAAAAAGGGCATCTGACCTCCTGATGGAGGCAGTCTTCTCCACAGAGATACGGAGAGCCCTAATCACATCCAAAGAACTTTCTTTGGAAGACAAATCTGAAGAGACAAAGGCCAGAACCACAATCTCTTGGTTAAGTTGAAAAGATGACACCACCTTAGGCAAATAACCTGGGCGAGTTCGTAGAACTGTCCAGTCCCGGTGGAATATGAGAAAGGGTGGATGACAGGACAAAGCACCTAAGTCTGACACCCGTCTTGCAGAGGCAATAGCCAGTAAGAACAGGACCTTGGCTGTGAGCCATTTAAGGTCCACCGATTGAAGAGGTTCAAATGGAGACTCTTGCAGGGCATTCAGCACAACAGACAAATCCCATGGAGCCACAAGAGGGACATAGGGAGACTGAATCCGAATAACGGCCTGAATGAACGTCTGAACATCAGGGGGCAGATATATGAACCTTGACGGAGGCCAGACAAAGACCTAAATCCAGGCCTCTTTGCAGAAAAGCCAGTATCCTGGAAGTTCTGAATCTATGGACATCGTAATTCTTCTCAGCACACCAAGTGAAGTAAGAATTCCAAACCCTTTAATAAATCCGGGCAGATGCCACTTTGTGGGCTCTCAACATCATTTGAATAACCAACCACCTCTGAAAATCCTTTGGCTCTCAGGAGTGATGCCTCAAGAGTCACCCCATCAAAGCCAGTCTGGCCAGGTCTGGGTAGAGACAAGGGCCCTGTATGAGGAAGTAGAAGGGGATGCCCCATCGAGAGACCCTGCAGGTCTGAGAACCAATGCCGTCTGGGCCATGCTGGAGCGACTAGAAGCAGCATTTCTTCTTCCTGTTTGAACTTCCGTAGAATCCTGAGTAGGAGTGACACTGGAGGGAACACGTAAGGCAGCCAAAAGTTCCATGGAACTGCCAGTGCGTCCACGAATGCTGCTTGAGAATTCCTTGTCCTTGATCCAAAGACCGGAACCTTGTGCTTGTGTTGACATGCCATTAGGTCTACGTCCGGTAGACCCCACCTGTCCACTAGGAGTTAAAAGACTTCTGGCATGTAAGACTTCTCTCCGGCGTGTACGTCCTGGCGACTGAGGTAGTCCACTTCCCAGGTCAGGACACCCGGAATGAACACTGCCGATATACTTGGCAGATGGCGTTCTACCCAACAAAGGATTTTTGACACTTCCTTCATAGCCATGTGGCTTCCAGTGCCGCCTTGATGTTTTATGTAAGCCACTGTCGTGGCGTTGACTGACTGTACCTGAACCGGTCTGTTCCGTACCAGAGGCAGGGCAAGTGATAATGCATTGAACACCACCCTCAGCTCTAGGATGTTTATCGGGAGGAGTGATTCTTCCTTGGTCCACTGACCCTGAAAAGAGTGTTGCTCCCCATCCCCTTAGACTGGCATCCGTCATTAGGAGGACCCAGTCGGGGATCCAGAAGGGACGGCCCCTGCTCAATTGCTGGTCCTGGAGCCACCAGGTCAGCGACAAACGAACCTCTGGAGTCAACTAGATCCTTTGTGAGGCAGGCCATCCCAATTGGCAAGAATTAATCGTTGCAGAGGGCAGGAATGAAATTGAGCATACTCCACCATGTCGAACGTTGACACCATCAGACCAAGTACTTGCATCTCCTAGTGAATCGACACTCTGGGGTGACGGATGAAGTGCCTTATCCTGTCCTGGATTTTCTGGACCTCATCTGGAGACAGGAACAGTCTCTGACTGTGTGTGTCCAGGAGCGCCCCTAGGTGCACCATGCTCTGAGCTGGGACCAGCGAGGACTTCTTCCAGTTGATCAGCCATCCGTGGGCTTGTAAGCAACTCACCGTCAAATTTAGATGACTGGGGAGGACATCGTGTGAACTCGCCAGAATTAGCAGGTCGTCCAAGTACGTCAGGATTCTGACTCCCTGGCGACGGAGGTGCGCCGTCATCACGGCCATAACCTTGATGAAAATCCGAGGAGCCATAGCCAGTACGAACGGCAGAGCCTGGAATTGGTAGTGACTATCGCCAATAGCAAACTGCAGGTACTGCTGATGCGATATGGCAATAGGAATATGCAAATAAGCATCCTGTATATCCAGGGATACCATGTAATCTCCAGGTTCCATCACCAGCACAATAGAACGCAATATTTCCATACAAAACTTGGCGAGCCTCACAAACTTGTTCAGTGACTTGAGGTTGAGACTAGGCCGGAAAGACCCATTGGTTTCTGCACAAGAAACAGGATCGAATAATAGCCTCTGCCACGCTGGGACTGAGGTAACGGCACAACCACTCCTGTACTCAGGAGAGAACCTACCACTGTTTGCAGAGCCTGCGCCTTCAACAGATCCAAAGGGAGTACCGTAGTGCAGAACTGGTGAGGGAGACGTCTCTTGAAGGAGACAGTGTACCCGTGAAAGACAACTTCCAGTATCCAAGCATCTGAAGTGGTCTTTAACCAGACCTGGGAGAACTGTAGAAGTCGGCCTCCCACCCTGGGGTCCCCCAAGTGGAGACCCACCCCGTCATGCAGCAGGCTTGTCTTGTTTTGAAGCAGGCTGATGGGCTGCCCAGGACTACTTCATCTTGGGCATGGTGGTCTTGGGAGCACGAGATTGTCTGGGGTAAGACTGACCCTTGGCTTTCCCTTGAGGTTGAAAGGAAGGAAAAGTGGTAGTCTTCGCCTTCTGAGCCGAAGGATTAGTAAGAGGAAGAAAAGCAGCCTTAGCAGCTGCTAATTCAAACACTATTTTATTCAGATCCTCTCCAAATAAAATGTCCCCAGTGAAGGGGAGTACCTCCAATGTCTTCTTGGAGTCCAAATCCACTTTCCACAACCTTAACCACAGTATGCGGTGAGCCAGGACAGATGTGGATGACACTTTGGCCGCCAGTACCCCCGCCTCAGAGGACGCCTCCTGAATGCAGTAGGCGGCAGTGCATATGTGAGACAGGTATTGTCTGGCTTTGTCAGAAATATCCTCGGGCAGTTCATCCTCTAACGCCTGAAACCACGCCTCAATACCCTTTGCGGCCCAAGAGGCAGCTATGGTGGGCCTATGGATGGCCTCTGCAAGGGAATATATAGACTTCAGGCATCCCTTCAACGGTTCCTTCAGGGAGGTGACAGTGGTGACAGGCAGAGTAAACAACACAACGAGACAGGTGACGTGAGAATCCACCGGCGGTGGATTTTCCAATTTACTACATAACTCTGCAGGGAGAGGATAGCGAGCCAAAGCCCGTTTGGGGAGCAGGAACTTCTTACCTGGGGTAGACCAGGGTTCCTTCCTGATGTCCACAAGATGATCAGAATGGGGTAATACAGTTTTAACCACCTTCTGTTGTTTAAACATATCAGTTTTCTTGGCCACTGCAGTGGAATCCTCATCCTCTGTGATTTGAAGGATCTGCTCAATAGCATCCACCAGGCCAGGGACATCAACCTGTAAGGTAGAATCCTCGTCAGTAACACATGATTCAGAGTCTGACAGGACCGTATGCTCCCCCTCCTCGTCAGATGACACATCAGAGAGGTTAGTGGATTGTGAGGAGGAAGCGGCCCGCTTAGAAGACCCAGGAATACGGGAGTGACCCGGAGTAGATTTCTGTCTAACCAAATACTGATTCAACTGTTGCAACTGGGTAGACAAAGTTTCCGCTCAAGGCGGATTTACTATAGAAACAACTTGTGGTGTTAGTGACACCTGAGGTCCCATAGGGGGAGCTAATCGGTCCACCAGAGTCCCCAGAAGGGTGGTAAACATAGCCCAGGGTTGCTGCATTGTAGTTACAGGAGCTGCAGGCTGACTGGGAGATTCATGACATTTAGAACACAGCCCATCACACAATACTTCCCCCTCATGTAAACCTGTGGAGCATGCCTTGCAAATTACAGGAGCTTCCAGAGTTTTACTGCCCTTATTGTTAGACATTGTAATAAAGCAACAATCAGGCTATTAGTACAATGAAGCCAGACAGAGTACACAACTTGCGGACAAAGTACACAAACAGCGTCAGAATACACAAACTTGTGAACTAAATTCTGGTGTACGTGACTGTAACAAAGTAAAATATCCGTATAGCGATGGGTACTGTGTACACTATATTAGAGGACCCTGACGCACCTAGTCCCTTCGGGTATAGAATATAGTGATAGCTACCTTAGATGGGATACACATGAGAGTGAAACCATACAGCAGGTACAGGCACACACAGTCACAGGCAATGCAGAGATTATTATAAGCACAATAACCTGGACTAGTATATGTGTATATATCTTATTAACCGTGGCCACTAGCTTTCTCATGCACCCCTGTGTGGACTTTATTATCCTGAACCTGTCTCAGCTGTTTCTTAGCAATCATCTTTGAGTCAGTGCAATAGGTGACTAGTGTGCCTTTAAAAGCCATAAAGTCTGTGGCAGGTACACATTAAATCTAGCAGGCAGATGAGTTGTGTAACAGCAGTGAAGTAGTCAGGTTTTAAGACTCTGTGATAGTGTAGGACCTGCATGAAGGTGGGGTACCTTGAAAATCGGTATGCAGGCTTCCGTGCATTGGCCAATCCACCAACTAAACCCCCATCATTTATTTATTGAAGTGTTGAGGATAAGTGAGTTTACTTTGGTGAGTGCTGGGTTCTTTGTTTGTATTTATTAGAGCGATGTGGTCATGGGCTACATGCACCCCGCCCTGTGAGTGGTAAGTACAGCTGTGTACCCCGCTTTTGTGGTGGAGAGTGCTGTGTTACATGCACCCCACCCTGTGAGTGGTAAGTGCATAGCTGTGCCCCGCTTGTGGTGTGGTGAGTGCTGTGTTTTTTTTCTCTGTGTGTATACGATGGGGTTAATCTATGGTTAGCTCTTATTAACCGTGGCCACTAGCTTTCTCATGCACCCCTGTGTGGACTTTATTATCCTGAACCTGTCTCAGCTGTTTCTTAGCAATCATCTTTGAGCCAGTGCAATAGGTGACTAGTGTGCCTTTAAAAGCCATAAAGTCTGTGGCAGGTACACATTAAATCTAGCAGGCAGATGAGTTGTGTAACAGCAGTGAAGTAGTCAGGTTTTAAGACTCTGTGATAGTGTAGGACCTGCATGAAGGTGGGGTACCTTGAAAATCGGTATGCAGGCTTCCGTGCATTGGCCAATCCACCAACTAAACCCCCATCATTTATTTATTGAAGTGTTGAGGATAAGTGAGTTTACTTTGGTGAGTGCTGGGTTCTTTGTTTGTATTTATTAGAGCGATGTGGTCATGGGCTACATGCACCCCGCCCTGTGAGTGGTAAGTACAGCTGTGTACCCCGCTTTTGTGGTGGAGAGTGCTGTGTTACATGCACCCCACCCTGTGAGTGGTAAGTGCATAGCTGTGCCCCGCTTGTGGTGTGGTGAGTGCTGTGTTTTTTTCTCTGTGTGTATACGATGGGGTTAATCTATGGTTAGCTCTTATTAACCGTGGCCACTAGCTTTCTCATGCACCCCTGTGTGGACTTTATTATCCTGAACCTGTCTCAGCTGTTTCTTAGCAATCATCTTTGAGCCAGTGCAATAGGTGACTAGTGTGCCTTTAAAAGCCATAAAGTCTGTGGCAGGTACACATTAAATCTAGCAGGCAGATGAGTTGTGTAACAGCAGTGAAGTAGTCAGGTTTTAAGACTCTGTGATAGTGTAGGACCTGCATGAAGGTGGGGTACCTTGAAAATCGGTATGCAGGCTTCCGTGCATTGGCCAATCCACCAACTAAACCCCCATCATTTATTTATTGAAGTGTTGAGGATAAGTGAGTTTACTTTGGTGAGTGCTGGGTTCTTTGTTTGTATTTATTAGAGCGATGTGGTCATGGGCTACATGCACCCCGCCCTGTGAGTGGTAAGTACAGCTGTGTACCCCGCTTTTGTGGTGGAGAGTGCTGTGTTACATGCACCCCACCCTGTGAGTGGTAAGTGCATAGCTGTGCCCCGCTTGTGGTGTGGTGAGTGCTGTGGTTTTTTCTCTGTGTGTATATATATATATATATATATATATGGGAGGCGGTCAAGATCCCGCCGGACGGAATCCCGGCGGTCGAAATACCGACGCCGGAATCCTGACCGGCACAATCCCGACATATTCTCCCTCCGTGGGTGTCCACGACACCCATAGAGGGAGAATATAATAGTGTGCCGAGCGTAGCGAGGCACCGTGCCCACAGCGTGGCGAGCGAAGCGAGCCCGCAAGGGGCTGCGTTCCGCTCACCACTCCTGTCGAGATTGTATGGTCGGGATTCCGGCGTCTGTATTTCAACCGCCGGGATCTCGTCCAGCAGGATTTAGTACTGATCCCATATATATATATCAATAAAACACAGCGCGGTCCTAGACTGGAGGTATATATCAGAATACTGGTAAAATATATTCTGTAATAGGCAAACTCTTTCTTAACTAAAACTGTCTGTAATAAGACATGGAGAATACTCAAGTGTTTGTAAAGTCTGTTACAGGGGAGACCTTGCCCTTCAATCCCTGAGACCAGTAGCAGCTATGCTCAGAAGATGGCGCCCAGCATCTCTGTAAGGAACTGAGGGAAAGTGTGAGGCAGCTCCAGGGCGGGAAATCTGCGAGTTGATGGCGTCCTGGCCCGGGGGAGGGGCTACAGGTCAAGGACCGTCCCCCCTATGCTGGGCCTCACTGCCGGTACTACGGAGCCTCACCAATAGGGGAGTTAGTACACCCGACCTGTACTCCTATGCCCTGGCGGACATAGTGGGGTCCCTGCTCGGTAACAGTGTCCACGCCAGCGTCGCAGTCCATTTCCTTAGACTGCGACAGAAACGCGATTTAGTGGTGGGTCCTGCCTGAGGGACACTCTTACCTCCTCCAGTAGCAGCCACGCGAATTAGGAGAGCATCTGCGACCGTGTGCCTAAGCCAGAGCGTCTCCGCCGCAAGTACCCGGGATCTGAGCCGTGGGAGTATGCGACGCCACTTGGGAGGTGACGGAGACGCAGCGCTGAATGTCACCCTAAAATAACAGTGCTGCGTCCCTTGAAGTCTTCAGCTTTTTCAGGGCTGCCCCAATGCATCCTGGGACAGTCAAAGCTTTGCCTGATGGTACCTCTGGATCCAAGATCCCGCTCTACACCCAAATGTATTCCTTGTGGAACACATTGTGCCCCGCTGCAGAAAAATCTTTATAGGGGGGTACACACGGGGAGATGTGTGCTGAGCGATCTATCACAGAATGCTCAGCACACATCTCTCCCCCGGCTCAGTGTGCTGAGCGAGGGGGCTCACTTCGCCCAGCGGTGAAGTGAGCGATCTAACTAGATTGTGCCTGCATGGCCAATCTAGAACCAGCAATTGCGACACGTGGGGCTGCGCATCGGTATCGCTATGGGGCATACACAAGGAGAGATCAATGCTTAATTTATAAGCAATCTAGTCTTTGCTTAGAAATTAAGCACAGATCTCTCCGTGTGTACCCCCCTTAAGTACAGACTTCTGAAATTGCAGGACAACAACCATATACAATATGCTGTATCATGATAAATAAACACACGTTTTTTAGTTTATATTGTAAAAATGTAAGTTTTATGAGGGGTTTAGATGTAAAATGTTACTTTTTTTCTGTATTTATTCCTCATATCAGAAGTACTGTGTACTATCCTCCAAATTGTAAGCACTTGTGTATGGTGCCCTATCACATTATACAATAATAACTTCTGCATGTTCAAAAATAAATGAATAGTTAAAAAAAAAAAAGTTGTATATATATTTAATAATACTTTATTAAAGCTGTGGGGCTTCTTTTTTTTTTCTCAATTTGTTATCAAATTGTTATTGTGACTTAAATGTCCCAGCATGGTCCAGCTTAAAGAACCACAAGTGCCAGCTAGCCTAGCATCAAGTCCAATTTGGACATGTAGTTTTCAAAACAAAAAGTTTGGGGATACCTCCACCTTCTGATACCCCTTTCAGACATGCAGCTAAATCCCGGGTTTATACATGTGAACGCGCATCAACCCAGGATTTTGGTATGTCTGAATGCAAACGACCCGGGACTAAGCCCAGGGTCCACAACCCTTTGCATGTGTAACAGAGCTGTACAAACAGATTTTGCTGCAATCACTTCAGCCTGTCTGGGACCGCAATTGACGTCAGGAGCCCTCCCTGCAAACGCTTTGACACGCCTGCGTTTTTCCAACCACTCCCAGAAAATGGTCAGTTGCCACCCACAAACGTCTTCTTCCTGTCAATCTCCTTGCGATCACCCGTACTAATGGATTCTTCACACATACCCATCGCTGAGTGGCGATCTGCTTTGTACCTGTGCGACGCGCCTGCGCACTGCGGTGCATACGCATGCAGTTTAGGCCTGATCGCAGCGCTGCAAAAAATGCTAGCGAGCGATCAGGCCTCAATTACCCCCCAGGTCTCTACACCCTTTTCTTTCTCTCTCTCTCTCTCTCTCTGACACCATTTCTCTCCCCCTTTCTTCTCCCTCAATAGAGAAACAAGACATCTGGTAGCAGGTTGTCCCAGTTGCAAACTCAGCTGCCATACCTCCTTTGAAAAAGATTAACTATAATCAGTGTCACACTGAAGGGCCCACCGGGAGAATGCAGTTATAGGGGCCCATGTTTAGGGGTGTGACCAGTCTTCAGAGGGGGTGTGGCCAGCTGTCATAGAGGTTTGGCTAACTATTAGAGAGTGCATGGCCTGGGCCCCTTGATAAATATAGCAAATACCGCTAGCGCATGCATGATAATGTGCACTATAGTCTTCTGCAGTATAAGGTAACATATGTATAATGTATAATTCAAATACACAGTCTGGATCCTGATCCCTAAGGGAAGAGGGGCAATGGGGCCCACCGGGGGTTTCCCCTGTGGGCCAGTCCAACCCTGACTATAATGATTATATGCGCTATTACAAAGCGGAAGAAAATGTCATTATTAAACCTATATAACAATAATCTATGATCTATCCTGTCTCCATCATGTACATAGGCACCCACTGCATCAACGGAGACAGGACAGACCAGGAGAGGGGAAAACCCAACAGTGTCAAACCCAGCATAGGGTAAAGTGTAGATTTTGCAGCTTTGAACGTAGATTTTGACACTTTGCAGACTTCATCATCTACTTTTTCTGGTGTAGGAGTCCATTGATGTGGTCTGGGGGATCATCAATTCAAATGCGCCCACCCATGCCTCCCACCAGACACTCACCATGCAGTCAGTCTTGCCGCTTACAGAGAAATCAATATCTTATTAACTATTCACAAATCATCCAAATTCTATTAGAAAAGTCAATAAATCTTATGAATATTGGTGAAAAGAAAAAAAGTGGAATCTTGTGGAAAGCAGTAATTAAGGGGGTCATTCAGACCCGATCGCACGCTAGCATTTTTTGCAGTGGTGCGATTATGTCTGAACTGTGCATACGTATGCTCCACAATGCACAGGCGCGTCAGCCGCCGGCGACGGGGATCTCCGGACAACGACAGATCTAACAAAGAAAGCGATTGCACCGGTGATCGCAAGAATATTGACAGGAAGAGGCCATTTGTGGGTGTCAACTGACCGTTTTTAAGGAGTGTGCGGGAGAACGCAGGCGTGTCCGGCCGTTTCAAGGGAAGGTCCCTGACGTCAGCTCCAGGCCGGATCGTCTCAGTGGCTAAGTAAGTCCTGAGCTGTGCAGAGACTGCACAAACTTTTGTTTGTGCAGCTCTCTGCACAAGCGATTGCACCCCTGCACAAGCGTTTACCCACTCCCCCTGTAGGCGGCAACTACCTGATCGCAACACTGCAAAAAAACGCCTGCGTGCGATCAGGTCTGAATCACCCCCTAAGATGGCTGCATCTTATAACAAGCCCCTAGTATAGCAGATACCCCATCTGCACCCATGGTCTAGACCTCCCCAATCCGATCTGGCAGATGGGACAAGCTGCTGCAACTAGGACAACTTCCTCCCAGACCACTACATAGTTTCACCAATGTCCTCTCTTTGCTTTATCTCCCTCTCATGTCTCTTTTCTCACCACTTTATTTAATAGTATAAAAATTATAAATGGTAATTCAATGCTTATTGGTTGCCATGGGCAACTTCTCCACTGGCTCACTTCTCCACACTTTTCACTGCTTCATGAATAGACCACTATGGGGGTCATTCTGAGTTGGTCGCTAGCTGCATTTGTTCGCAGCGCAGCGATCAGGCTAAAAAACATCAGTTCTGCGCATGCGTATGAGGTGCAATGCGCATGCGCGAAGTACGGGCACAACGACCGATGCAGTTTTGCACAGGGTCTAGCGATGCATTTCAGTCGCACTGGTTGCCGCAGTGATTGACATGAAGTGGGCGTTTCTGGGTGGCAACTGACCGTTTTCAGGGAGTTTTGGGAAAAACGCAGGCATGCCAGGGAAAACGCAGGCGTGGCTGGGCGAATGCTGGGCGGATGAGTGACGTCAAATCCGGAACTGAATAGTCTGAAGTGATCGCAAGCGCTGAGTAGGTTTTGAACTACTCTGAAACTACACAAAACTTTTTTGCAGGCGCTCTGCGAAACAACCGTTCGCACTTCTGCTAAGCTAAAACACACGCCCAGTGGGTGGCGGCATAGCGTTTGCACTGCTTCTAAGAACTGCTAGCGAGCGATCAACTCGGAATGACCCCCTATATCCTTTAATTTAATTGAGATTGTTTGCGCCTGGAATTTGCTATTCCTGCCTAATAAAATTGAATCGGGTCCCTCCCAGCAGTGCCGTAACTAGACATTTTTGCGCTGTGTGCAAGAAACAGCATAGGCTCCCCCCATATATAAAACAGGGGCATGGTTTCATCGGGAAGGGGTGTGGCCACAGAGCTCCCTTTTACACATTATGGCAGGCAGAGTCCGCTTTTAAACAGTATGGCACGTAGAGTCCCCTTTTACACATTAGGCAGGTAGAGAGGATGTAGTTCATATCCCGGCGGTCAGCATGCTGGCGCCGGAATCCTGACCACTCAGAATGCCGACATCTGGAATGCTGACCCACAAAGCCTATTTCCACTCATGGACATCCCACAGAGCGAAAGCAGAACCTGTGGCGAGCAAGCCACCAAGCCCACAAGGGGCTTTGATGTGCTTGATCCCCTCCCCCCGCTGGCATTCTAGCTGTGGGGATCAGGTAGAGTTCCTCTTTTTACACACTGTGGTAGCAGAGTCCCTTTGTACACATTACGGCAGAAGAGTCCCCCTTTTACTGATTAGGCAGCAGAGTCCTCCTTTTTACACATTACGGCAGGCAGAGTCCCCCCTTTTTACACATTAGGCAGAGAGAGAGAAAGAGAGAAAGTATTATACTTGCAAAGTCCCTCTCCAGACACTATAAGACCAGAGGCGCCAGGCAGGATGGGGGTTGGGGTACAGAGCGCATGGGAAACACACATTTTCTCTCTGCTGTAGGGACTGAGTGGGCTGGGCTACAGAAGCCACCTGACAGTGTACACTGAGCCGGCCCCAGCCAATTTGGTGCCCTAGGCAATTTTATGGTTGGTGCCCCTACCAAATTGACTCTGAAACCCTCCACGTCCCCCCCCCCACTGTCACTACCTCCAATGCTAGAAAGAGAGGAGTGAGAGAGGGAAAAGACGGGAGAGTGAGAGAGGAGGGTGTCGGGGAGAGAGAGGCTGTCAGGGAGACAGAGAGAAAGAAAGGGATGAGAAAGGGGAGAGAGAAAGAGAGGGCATCAGGAAGAGAGAGAGAAGGTGTCAAATAGAGAGGAAGTAGCAAGCGGGAGTGAGAGAATGTCAAGAAAGGAGGAAGACAGAAAGACAAAAGCAAGAGAGAGAGAGGCAGGGAGAGAATGAGAGAGAGCGCGTGTCAAGGAGAGGGAGAGAGACATCAGCGGGAGAGACAGTGTCAGGAGAGAGAGGAATAGTGAAAGGGAGAGAGAGAGAGTGTCAAGGAGAGAAAGAGAGAGAGGGGGTGTCAAAGCAAGAAAGAGGGTTTGTATGGAAAATATATATATATAAATAATTTGGAGGTTAAGAGGAAGAGGGGGCAATATAGGGAGCAAACCACCCCACCGCACAGTAACAGTAAGTACCCCCCACCACCACACACAGCAGCCATACTACTCTACACCCCCTCCCGTAGCTGCGGCCAGAGAGACCCCCCCCCACACACACACACACACAGGCACCCCCGTTAGACAGCAGCCATTCAAACCCCCCTCCCCTGCTCCGCACAGTAGCCTGCACCCAACATACCAGCTCCACACACACAGCAGCAATCCCCCTCTTCCCCCGCAGACATATAGAACATCGGCTGGCACATACCCCTTCGCCCCGCGCAGACATAACGCAGCCGTCGCCAGCCTGGCAGCAGTGGTAGTCTCCCTTCACCGAGCACACACATTAGCACCGTCTTTTCTCCTTTTCTTCGCGGAACTGGCGGCGCGGCGACTGTGTTCCACTTTTCTCCCCACAGGACAGCAGCAGCAATCAGTTGCATCCCCGCCGCTCCTCTTTAACAGTAGAGGCTGCGGTCGGCACCTTTCTTCCCTACCCGGTAGCAGCCTTCCAGCGTACAGAGCTCCTTCCTCCCCAGCTATGGAGGCAGCGCAGAGATCCTTGGTTTGCATCCGGCGCTGGAGGGAAATGGAGACAACCCTGCGATCCTCATCCACACCTGGCTAGGTGGACCGAGGCTCACCGCGGGCAGCGCTGCAGCTAGCGGCAGTGGTCGCGGCCCTCCGGGTTCTGCTGGTGGTCCTGCGCCCACAGTGCTTTTGCGCTGTGTGCCAGGCACCGCTGGCCCATAGCTAGTTACGGCCCTGCATCCCAGGGTCACCCTCGCTGCGCTTGTCATCCGGCGCATATGCAGAAGACTCCATAAACCTGGAAGTCCTATCGCCACAAAGTACAGATCTGTTCGGAAGAGATTGTAATCACAATCCTAGGTTAATGCCGGCCTAATTAATGTGTTATTCACCCAAGTGACGGTATGCATCGAATCCAAAATATGATGCATAGTACATCCTGCCTTGTGCCTGTTAGCTATGGGTTATAGGTAGTACTTGTATAGTACTTTTTCATTTCAGAAATGAATATAAAATTAGCATCTGCACACATATCCAAGAATGTCTGAGCTACTATAAATCTTGTATCAATCTTGAGGTTCCAGAAGCATACCCAGAAGTGAAGTTGTCCACCGTTTGGTGGGGTGTGGCATACTAGCCCAACATTCATCATGTGGACGCTGCTGAAATGTCGACATGATAGAATGTTGACAAACCACTGCAGGTGGTCTAGAGGTGACTTACCTGGTCCCGATGGCAGCGGTGCCTTTAGCTTCCAGGTCCTGGCGGTCATGTGAGGAGCACATCCAGCAGAGAAATGCGATGAGCGGCATTCTGAGTATTCTCCCCCTACCACTAACCCCACCCCCTAGTGCCTAACCCTAGCCCTCCTGTCACACAGCCAAGCCCTAGGGGAGAATTCAAATGTTTGAAAAGTCGATTGGGTGTCTGTTTTTCCCTGTCTATTAGATAGGAAAAACAGACACCCAACTGACTTTTCAAACAATTGAATTCCCCTCCTAATGTCTACATTCAGAGAATGTCAGGATTTCAGATGTTGAGATTGTGAACATGTCGACATTCCGAGGATGTCAATATGTTGCCTGTCGACATTTTAATAATGTCAACGTTGTTGTGTGGACATGATCTATGACATTGTGAATGTCACTCTGATGACTGCATCCCTTTGGTTGATCTCATGTATTCTACAACTATTTCACTACTACATGATTACTGTTTCATATGAATACAGCAGTAACACACAGAGGGGAACTTCCTGACTTTATACATATATGAAAAGAGACATTTGGCAAATAAATGAAGCAGGCTATGGTACCAGTCTCTTAGGGTATGGGACTCATGGTCGACACCCATTAGGTCAACACCTATTGGTCGACAGTGGGTAGGTTGACACTACAAATAGGTTGACATGGCCATTAGGTCGATATATACAAGGTCGACATGAGTTTTTAATGTTTTATTGGTGTTGTTTTCTCCGTAAATTGACTGGAAACCCCAATTAGTGCACCGCGTCCCCTTGCATGGCGAGCGAATGCTCTTGGCACAGGTTACCATTCCCAATCCTAGTCCACGTGGATCATAAGGTATGAAAAAGTCCCCCCCAAAATTGTCAAAAACTCATGTCGACATTGTGCACGTCGACCTAATGGCCATGTCGACATATTTGTAGTGTCAACCTACCCACTGTCGATCTAATTGCTGTCGACCTGGAGTCCGGATACCGTCTTATATCTGCCTGACTGACAGGGATAAGTACAAATATCTGATGTTTAGGAGACTTTGATGCGGGAAATGTAATGTCAGTCAGTTACTATTAGATAACGAGGTGGCGCTGATTCAGATAACATGCACACAAATAACGTAGGGCAGACAGCAATGAGCCGCCGAATGAGAACGGAACCTCCTCCAGCAGCAGCAGCAGCAGCAGGGTGTGTGCTCTGTTACAGGGCAGCCCGGGAGAGGAGTCCCCACTGCAGCGGCAGCAGCCCGGCCTCTCCCCGCCCTGTGCAGCACACCCACACACCGACCCCTCCCCGCACAGGGCAGCCATTGGCCCCTGCTCGGCACAAGCCCTTCCCGCTGGTCCTTCCCCGGAATAAAGTGGGATACACACCCTGCAACAGGTAGCATCCGTACTTTGCCTTAAACTCCTGTGCTATCGCCTGGCTGCGCTGCTATCGCCATCTCCCTCTCCTCCTCGCTGGGCACGGCCATCGGGGCATATTCTGGAGCTGGGTACAGAGACATGGCCACCACGGTGCTGACCATGAGTGCCAGGCTGGGGCGTTTGGATGAACCTGTCTTCACGCAGCTGAAACCTGTTGTTGGGAATAGGGGGCAGCTGCCCAGCAGAGGGGACACCTCGTATGCGGAGGAGATGAAGGGCTCCAGGCTGCTGCCTGATGACATGGTGCAGGTAAGAGCGCCCACCCCATGCCCTGCAGCGGGACGTCCGCTCAGTACGATGTGTGCGCTGCGTGCTGTGTGCACTGTATGTATTATCATGTGTGCCATGTTCTGCTACTGCCAGCAGAGGGGACCCCGGGGTGACTTGTTACCTGCATTCTCCTGCCGGGGCATTCTGTGACTTTTAGTTCCACAAGACCTGGAAAGTAACACGTGTTAGTAAGGTGTATAGTGTAGCTGCCTGTGCACAGAGTGACTGTGTGTGAGCTGTGCCACTGTACTGCGGCTGAGCATGTGCTGCTGGTGCCCGCTGTGGGGGTGCTGTGCTGCTGGTGGGGGTGCTGTGCCGCTGGTGCCCGCTGTGGGGGTGCTGTGCTGCTGATGCCCGCTGTGGGGCGAGTAGCCCCGTGCTGTCAGGCGGAGTGTCAGTGCAGGGGGGCGCAGCTGTAGTAGCAGGGAGCAGCTGGCACCCTGTCGCCCCCACACTCCGGCACCCTGGCCCGGGACACATCCACATGCACACAACAGCTGGGTCAGCTATAATGAGAAGGGGCTAACCGCACTGTGAGCCGGCCACTTGCACCTTCTCTGTCCATAGGCTCCATTTAGCTGCAGATCTTTGCGTGCCCTTCATGCCTTACTTTCTGTATAGCTTGTGTGAGGTCATGCTGATGGTTTGGGGTATATACTGTATATTTGGGGTGTGACTGATCGTTTACCAACAGCTTTAAAATGCCCATAACCGAATTGAAGCGGGCAGTGTAATGATAACCATAAATCACTTGATAACTTTTCATACCACCCAAATGTCTGCTTTCTGGCAGTAACGCCGCTTCATATTTCTCCAGCTCAGAATTGTGTAAGTGATGTTGACAATAATGAGCTACAAGTCTTTTCCTGTTAATGTGAAACCTGCAGGCTCTGGCCCAGGAACAAGCAGTAATATGTTCCCTCCACTGAGGCTGCTCCCATGCTCTCCCCATGCCTGCTGGACTGGATGTGCAGTTTGGGAAGTGTGTACTGTATCTAGCTTATGTTTGCTGAATGTGATTTCATATGAATTATTACACTTGTTTTCCATTTGTCAGCTGATTCGTTTTGGGGAATGCTGAGGGGATTAGTAATGACTGGAGATTTTACAGTGCAAGGGGGAATGTAGCATTTGTCCATTTGAAGACTACATGATAAATGTTTTGCTGATGACTGTGTTGGTAATATCAGCCTACTACAGCCACCCACGGGCTATAATGCACCACTTGTAAGATAAGCTTGATATGTATCTGGGAAAGGATTACACATGAAAGTGCCGCATCTGCAAATAAAAATGTTCAGATTACCTATTCATTAATTTCCAACTGTAATTTAAGCAGCCATCCTGAACATTTCAGATTAGGCATTTTCCCTCTATCTGCTATCATGATCTGGTATACTACTATACACTGATTACAATGCTGTTATGCATTAATTCCCTATTGCACAAGGGAAGTCCACATCAAGAGTTTGCAGCAAAGAAAAATGCAATTATAAATGACCCAACATCTCAGAGGGATGGAGACCTCTGTTCTTGTTATTTATACCCGTTGTTTGGGAATTTATAAAGATAAGGATGAGTTTCCCAAACAAATCTGCACATTTGTTCTGACAATGGCATTTGTTTCTGTAATTAAAATGTGATTTGTGCACTTCTGTAGACTATAGCTCTCTAATCATTATTGCTATTAAAATGGTTTTTTGATTAATTCTTTTTGTTTTGTTTCTGACCTTTAGACAAGGTGTGAAATGGACAAGTATCTTTCACCTAATCCAATTCCTGTAGCCATGATGCAGGAGCAGAAGAAATACAGAAGAGACAGTGCATCAGGCATTGATCAGTTCTTTAATGACGGTGATGGACTTCCTTACAGTATCAACATGAATGTCTTCCTCCCGGACATCACTCATCTAAGAACAAACTTGTATAAGGCTCAGAGGCCTACAGTCACCCACATTAAGACAGAGCCTGTTACAGTTTTCACCCATCAGACAGATGCTGCAGCCACTCAGCCACTTCCCGAGTTTACCAGCATTTTCAGTTCTCACCAAAACCCAGATCTAAATAACATTTTCATCAAACAAGAGCTGCCTTCACCAGATATCCAGCTTTCTGTGAATCCTCAGCACGGCCAGTTGTACCAACTGTTAAGTTCACCAGATATAGACTTGAACGCCACAAATCAGACCTCAGTGATGGACTCAATTAGCAATGGTTCATTGTCCACAGATATATCTGGATTCAACACCATGCCCTCCCCTGTATCGCAGACCACAATGAAGCCATTTCAGGGCATTCCTCAGTGTTCATATAACATGCATGGACAGTTCATGCAACAGGAAGCCACCTACTTTCCTCCTTCACCCCCCAGCTCAGAACCCGGTAGCCCAGATCGACAAGCCGAACTTCTCCAGAGTTTAAACCCACCTCCTTCCTATGCAGCCACAATTGCTTCCAAGATGGCAATCCACCATCCAACCTTACCTACACCTGTGCAAATGACACCTGTGACTGTTCAGCCAGTTCGCTACAACCGCAGAAACAACCCTGACTTGGAGAAAAGGCGAATCCACTATTGTGATTATCCTGGTAAGATGCTGTTGGTAATTTAAACCTTAGTGAGAACTTGGTCACATATAACGCTTGTAAGGTTATGCACTTATTCCCTGTAAGGTGTTGGTTTTTTGTTGTTTTCTTTGTTTTTGTTTTTTTGGCCTTGACAGATAAGATGAATGAGCATAATATTTTTTTACTAACTGCATGTTTGAAAGCTGTACATAGTAATGCAGGAGTTCAATGCATTTCTCTTGACTTTTTAAAAGCCTCACAGAGATAGTTACACAAATTACATTCTTGATGCCCCTGCAAAGTTTTTATGGAATTGATATGCTTAATTGGTTATTTTTCACAATATTATTAGCAATCTACTTTAGACTTGGATATGCTAACTCGTGTGTTTCAAATGAGTCTGAGAAGATTATAGTTCATCTATTTCCTATTCATAACAAGAGGCAATGACTGGTGGATAGTTGTGTTTTTTGGAATTTATTTTATTATGTGGTTACACTACTTTCCAATTTATAACATGATACATTTAAAGAAGAACTTTATTACCTTCCCCTAAATAGTGTAGGTGTCCGGTTCTTCTGCCTAGAACTGTTGTGACTTAGGAAACCTTCAAAACAAGCAGCACTGAACCTGATGTTCTCCTTGGCTGACTAATAGCGTGTAGAAAATTGAAAGCAATTTACCTGCATCAAAAAGGTTTCAAGTAGTTTTATTATACGGCTGTAGCAGCTTGTCCAACGACCTCCATTGGTAAGCTGCTTGGAAATTACATCCTAAAACTACCACCACCTACGGTAAGTTTCTTCTGAACTGCAGGAGTCACAGGCATGGACGTTTCGTGGTTTTACAAGTATGAGACAATGAAGATTCGAGGGGAGGGGGGGGAGAGATCCAAAACAATTGTCTATTTTCTTCTTTTAAATATTCATTGCAATGCCACGTAAGCAAGAATAACTGATTGCACATCATCTTTTAAGTGGTCTATCCTGAAACTGGAGTGTTAAATTGTAATACTATCTTGAGTTGAGTGCTGATGATTTTTATACATTTAAAATTGGGGAGTGTTGCCACGCCTTTGTTGTCAGAACCACACGTTGTTGTTTTTTTTTTTTTTTAAATGCAGCGCATAAAATGCTGTATATGCACTGGTGGCATCAATTTTAATATGTAGAACTTGAAGTATGGTTCAACATATATGAAAGTTTGCATATCTAGGCTATCACGAGTTTGAATTCAGTAACCTATCACTAAACAATGATAAAAGTCTGAGCTCTTAAAGGGTAACAAGTCAACCCACTCACTCTATATTTTGTTTTGGGTAATTTTGGAAGTGAGTGGGTCTTGCACCTGTTGTCAGGACCCTGCTGATTGGATGAGCCATGCAGTGGTGTGAGTCATCCAGTCAGCTGTGCTTTGATAATCAGTGGAGGCTGTGCTCACTTTCACAATTCTATAGTCATTGCTGCCCTGGTAATATATAGAGTGGGGGCAAGTAACTGCTTAACCAGGAGTCATATGGCTTTACTATTTAAGAAGAGGGATATGATAGAAAACTATGATGATAACATTTAGTCTAAAGGGGGGTACTCACGGGAGAGATGTGTGCTGAGCGATCTTAACACAGACCGCTCAGCACACATCTCTCACCCCGCTCAGCACAGCGCGATGTGCTGAGCGAGGGGGAAAGCCGACGGGGGGCCGCTCACTTCACACAACGGTGAAGTGAGCGACCCGCTAGATTGAGCCTGCATGCAGCTCAATCTAGCATCGGCGATAGCGATGCGCGGGGCCGCGCATCGCTATCGCTGGAGGGCATACACACGGCAGATCCGTGCTTAAAATCTAAGCAATCTAGCAAGATTGCTTAGATTTTAAGCACGGATCTCTCCGTGTGTACCCCCCTTAAGAACAGGTGTCCATTGATGAATAACAACTTTTTTCTTTTTTAAGATCAGTACAGAGGTGTTGCACCAGTACATTGTTGCAAAATGGCAGGTCCCTCCACTTCCAGTTCTCATCACTACATTTTTCCCATCGGCATAGTCCCCCCTATTCTCTCTGCATGGTCACGACTCGTACACTTACCAACACTAGAGGAAGCATAGACCAAGACCTTTGAGCATCTTCAGGGAGGGGCAGGCAGTTGCACTGCCTTTGATACAGCTCTAACTCAATATCTTTTGCTGCCTAGTATAATAGACCAGTTGTTCATCAGATCAGATGGAGCCATTTTGTTCTATTTTTCCATAAACGGTGATTCTCTTTATAATCTACTGCAGCAGCTTCGTAATCCTGTAAGGGGAGTCACACATTTGATGTTTTTATCTTTGTAGGAGTATTATGATACTTTAATGAGTTACTTCAGATATGAGGAGAGAGGCGGATAATTGAATTGAAATATGTTTTGTTAGTGCTGCCCAACTTTTCATGGCGCTTGCTGTAGATATGATGTTTTTAGAATGGTTTAGTTAAACATTAGGCATTAATTATTGATGGCTTTATGATCCTAGCCTAGAAGTGTCTAAATTCTCATTCAAAACTGCAAAACTTTCTATTGTGATAATTGTATACAAAGCACTGCCCACATATGGGAGTGTCCTATGCTGAAAGGGAATTCCACGTAACGGTTATTTTTATTTGTATGGCCACATATATATGGAAATAGAGCCTGCATTTACTATTTAGAAGAGCAATAATGCTTAGATAGATAGATATACGTTTTAGTTTTTTCACCTTAAAGCAAATTGTCCTGGTGAGTTATCAGTTTTAGAAATGGCTCTGTAGCTGCTTGTGCCTTTACTATCCATAAAGTAGGTTGGTCTTATCAGTGTGGAGAAAAGAACGATGAAGGGGAACACAGCATTTTCAGTAATACCCATAAAATCCTGATGGCCAAAACCTACAGTAAATAAGAGTTGTGAAAGAACTTGCTCATGTAGCAAATGTAACAATGAGCTATGCTGCACTTTCTGATTCTGGAATCTCCCCAGGTATTTTTAGAATGCAAGAATGCAGATGAATGTGTGGCTAGGAATAACTCTGATAAATAAGGCAGCTTATTAAGAATAAATATACATGGGGTCTGACAAGCTACATCTGTTGTAACATTAATGAGGGGTCATATATTTATTTTTCCTTTCTATTGGGAGGGGAGTCACTAAAAAAGTTTCCGTGGATGTGTGATGTATTTATGTGCACAGTTTCTCATATCTGCTTTGTTGCTACCAGAGAGGTGTATTTTAGGATCCTACGGAAGTCACTGTTTTTGGCAGTTGGTTTTTTTTTTTTTTTTTTACTTTGTTGCAATGCAAAATGGTAAATTGTTTCACAATCATGGTTTTTTCATTTTTTTTTCATTTTTATTTTTTCTATTGCAGGTTGCACAAAAGTCTATACAAAGTCATCCCATTTAAAAGCTCACCTGAGAACACATACTGGTATGTGTATTTATTGTTCATTTTAATGGTTAAGTAAATATTATTCATAGAAACCTTTCCTTTTTGAAGTCTGTGTACTTAGTGCTTTTCTTACTTTAAGTTACTCTGTAATGGCTAATTATGTCGTATGCTTTGTTCACTGTGACGGTTAAATAAAATCACCTGGCCATGTATCTTTCAATTTGCAACTTTAAATTATACCCATTGCTTACAGTGGAAGCAAATAGTTTATAGTCTATAATAATAATAATGTAATCTGCCAATAGGAACTTGTCAATTGAAACTCTGCATATTGGTTCAGCCCACTAAATAGTGTCTCCACTTTCTGTTGGTGACTTACACACTCTAATTCCATTTAACTTTAATAATAATAAATTACTCCAGGATTCCTATTAGAACTGTTATGTAGACACATAGGGTAGATTCACTAACACTTCTATAAATGAAAAGTGGAGGTATTGCCCATTGCAACCAATCTGCTTTTAGCTATCATTTATATACTGCTTTCTAAAAAAAAAATAGGTAGAATCCGATTGGTTCTATGGGTAAAGGCCCATATAGACGGGCCGATGCGGGGAGAGATGTGTGCTGAGCAAATCGCTCAGCACACCTCTTTCTTGCCGCTCAGCACAGCGAGATCTGTGCTGAGCGCGCGTGGGGAGACGGGGGGGGCGCTCACTTCACCCAGCGGGAAGTGAGCGACCCGCTAGATTGGCCTGCACGGCAGGCCAATCTAGCAGCAGCGATAGCGATGCGCGGGGCTGCGCATCGCTATCGCTGTAAGGGCTACACACGGAGCGATCAGACTTATATTCTAAGCAATCTAGTCAGATTGCTTAGAATATCGCTCCGTGAGTACCCCCTTAACACCTTCACTGTGTGTGTGCGCGTGTGTTTGGTCCTTTTTTTTTCTTTTTCTAAACCTACCCCATAATGTCTTCATAACCGTTATAATTTAAAACCTGGACTATTGATGATTGGTAGACAGAGGTATTTGTTTTAATATGTTTGGTATGAAAGCATAATATAGCTGTTAGGAATGGAATTATGAAAGAGGATTCTCTGTTCATAAAAAGCAATCTCTGCTTCATGCTGACATATTAAAATACATTGAAAAGATGCTTTGTATTTACACCTTATTGGATTCAGATCCTGAATTTTAAAGTGTGCAGGAATAGAATAACTTGTAGCCCATGAGATTATTGGAATTGGCACCGCATTTTAGGAGATGAGCATGCTGATCTTACAGGAGGCAGTAATCTATTGTGTTATTATGCTAGTGAGGACAGGGCTGCATATCGCAGGGGCATTGTAAGGAGGGGAAGGGGTACAATTGGGAAGCCACAGACTGAGAGTTTTAGCTTTGTAAGGAGCATGGTCCTAAATGATACAGATTTATGATGTGAGGCACCTATCAAAATAATGTAGGAGGACTGTTGTCTCCAACGCCCCTCTGCATAAAACAAATTTAATTCGACTTCTTTCACTCTGTGTCAGTAACTACCGTCCATGTGCATGGTCCTAAGGTGTGGCCACTTCATCATTTAAAGTCTTTTACATTTGCACAATGTACTGACAAGCGGCTATAATCAGACAGGAACATGGAAGCTGTAACCTAAGTGACCCTACAAGAGCACTTTCTAAAATGGATCATCAAAGCTGAATCTAGACTTTCCAGAATCTCCTGTAGGGTTGCCTTGCTCTGTTGCACAAGCTGGGGAAATTCTGCAGATAAGATGCTTGGACTATATTTACCTCTGGGCCACGACTTACCATAGGCTCTATAGGAAGTATTCTGTTTCACATAGTCCTGCCTAATAACTCTGTGAAATTGTTTTTATTAAAAACAATCAAAATAATCACATCAATTATTTTACCAAATTTATAGGTATACTTGAGTGCTTCCTCAGTTGTAAACTCAAACTTGAGTTCCTGTTTATGGTAACATTAATTGTTGTCTAGCCTTGTATAGCTTGTTTTATACTGCTGGCTCAGTGTTACTGAAAATTCCACCAAAGTTAGTAACACTCAGCCGAGTGGATCAAGTTCATGTATGGCTAGATCACCCTGCTGTTTAATTCAAAATAAAACAATGAAGGCCCACTGAAGCATTGCCCATTTATTTTTCTTGTCAATGCTGCCCTTTCTTTATCTATTAAACCACCAAAAAAAAGCAGCAATGTAAGAAATAAAAAAAAAAAAAAAAAATCCTTCTGTAGAATTTATTTTGTGTGTTATTATCTTACAATTCACTGATAAGGATCCCCATTCATCCTTTCAAGACCTGTAACTCTTAATTTAAAGTAATCCTTTACACATTGTTCTTGGCTGCTAGAAATGTAAGCCGTTACCATTTTAGTACAATACGTTTCCACATTGCTATGGACACAGCTTTTGTTTTATAAGCAGTTTATTTTAAATGAATTGGCTTTTTATGGTTGTGTATGTGTGCAAAGAAGGTATCTGAAAGCTGTGGGTTACTATGGAAATTCTAGCTTTGATAATTGAAGCAGTTATCTCTAACAGCCACTGTAAAAAAATAAAAGAAGTAGAACAAAGGTCTGTTTAGCAGACTGTTACCATGCTAAACAAAAACTGTTCTAAGCAATATGTGTTTTCATAATCCCAGTTTAAACATATTGCCATACAGTGTCCCACACAGATTGAGTCATTTCTTTATCTGCTAACCTTGGTTCAGCAGCGATCATGGCTAATTTATGGGATTAGCAGAGACCAATTCTTCCTGGTCTTTTTGCATTTCTATAGAAAAGAACTTATTTCTTTGGGTTGTTTGCAACAGAATAAATATCACACACTTACTGCAGCATTTTTTTATTTTTTTTTAAATGCTAACCTTTTATATTGATGATGTATTCTTTATTGTGTATATAACCTAAAACAAACCAGAGCTGACATAGGCATCTGAGCATGACCTCTGTTCTAGCATAGAGCTAAGCTGTGAAAAAAGTAATTGATATACTATGCTTACATTGAATTATTTATGGGACTTGTACACTTCTACTCTAATTAACTTTAACAAGTTATGGTTTCATTAATCAAGAATTGTTTGAAGGCTGCCCTTGATGGCCCCATGTACTAACTCCTCCTGTTTTTCTGTACGGTCATATCTGTAACCAGCTTATTGTCGCTCGTCAAGCACTCAAAATATCTGACAATGTATCTTTGGTTTAAAAAAAAAAAAAAAAAAAATCTTTTTAATCTTTAAAACACTATTATTAAACTAAGTTGCCTTCAAAGCAAATCCTAAATTAATAAGATAGTACTGTGCAATTCAATTTAACAAAGCTTTGTTTAATATGTCTTAAATGGCCTTGGGGTATTCTACAGTCCTGTTTATCTGGTCAAACTTGTTCTATAGTAATCGCTGACTATTCAACCTGCATTTTCTTCCTAATCTTCGTCTCATGACAATGGCTTTAAATCACCTGTGAATGATAACCTCCCTTTACAATCTGTCATTTTAAATAAAATAAAAGCCCGGAGCAGAGTTTGTCTGAGGCAAGGAGTCAAAACACTTTTAGAATTTCTTTTGTATCAAAAACCCCTCAGTCTTTTCTTATTATTTATTCAACCTTGTTGGTCCTTTCAATCAGTTTGAATAGCTCCTAATAGATTTTGTTTCAGAACAAACACAGACAAGCTCTAATACACTCTTTTGCTGGGAGAATCCCCGTTCTCCAGAGTCTTCAGTTTGAACTGAGAAGCTGGGCAGTTACTTGGCAGAATTTAGCTTCTCAGGAACATTTTGTGCATTGCAAAACACGTTTACAACATAGCAGATTAAGAAGATGTTATTATACACCCTCAACACACAGGCAATTTCTGTAAATAAAATAAATCCCTTTCCAATAAAAGCAGCTATTAAAAAATAAAAAAATATATAATGGCATATTCAGTCAGTTCTTTTATGCAGAGTTTACTTGCAGTCCTTTTTTAATAATTTTACATAGTATTACATGCTTTGTGATTATTATTATTTTTATAATATATTTTATTAATAAGGTGCAACAAGTGATCCACAGCACCGTATATACAGCAACAGTAGGACAGTACAGTGTACACAGAACATGACATTACAGTAACCAAAGCATAAACAAAACACAGGTAACAATTAGCAGAACAGTTTTTGGCACACAATACTGCTGTGAAGCAAGGTGAGTGAGGGTGTAATCTGTGAGGGGTGGAACCTGTCCCAGTAGTGACGGCATGACTAGCAGGAGTAGAGCCTCTGGAAGAGAGGAACGGCTATGAGTGAGAGGAATTCCAGGCAAAATGGCCACTAAGTGAGTGAAGGCTGCCACTGAAGTGCTAGAGAAGGGAGGAGGACTCTGCTCCTAGCAGCTTACAATCTAGGGGAGAGGGGAGACTGACAAATGACAGTGTGAGCATTTGGTTGGGGACATGAGGTAGAGTTGACAGAGGTAGGAGGGTGTGGTGAGTGACCTGGTGAAAAGGTTATGTGGTGGAGGGGTACACTTTGATGAACAGGTGGGTTTTTAGTGCAGGTATGAACATATGCAAGGTCGGGGAGAGCCTGGTGGAACGAGGGAGCTCATTACAGTGAAGTGTGGGTGGGGTTGCACAATCAAAATCTTGAATTATTGTTTATTTCAAGTACTTGGATTAGCCCTCAATTTAGTTTTGCACTGTGTAGTACACAAATCCAATCAACATATTTACTAACTGTACAATAACTAATTTTTTGAGCTATAACCCATACCTTTTTACCATGGGTTTGCTTGGCAGACTGAGAACATGTATGTATGATTATAGGCAAGTCTGACTGGGATGTGGCTGCTTGGCAAGAGCCATATGAGTATGGCAGCTATATCCGGGAGGCACTCTATATCCTGGCCACTGTGGCCGTAGCATGGCGAGCACAGTGAGCCCGCAAGGGGCTCTTTTGCACTCGCCCCGCTGCTGGCATTTCGGCGGTCGGGATCCCGAGCGCCGGTATATCGTAATACACCCACTATATCCTGCTGCTCTGCAGTGTAAAGTTAAAAACAATCCCACATTGCAGTGCAGAAACAACTGTAACATAGCAAGAGTTTTCAACATAGTAATTCCATAGCTAGTTTTGGATTTTCAACATAAATTTTGTTTGTTTTAACAGTTAATATGATTATCTTGTATAACCTCAATACTGGTCACAAAAGAGGTTTATTCACTGTATACCATGACCTCCGATATCCTAATTCTATTAGTACCCTGCTGAGGTGTGGCTCTGATAGGCAAATTTGAATTGAGGTAGAAAAAAAAGAGCTAAAGTTCAAATACTGTAGGGTTGAGGCTAATTAAAAGGTGCAGATTAGATGGGCCAAGTGGCTCTTGCCTGCCGTCAAATTCTATGGGGTATATGCAATTCACGGCGAATCGCGGCAATTTTTCGCCGTTTTTTTTTCCGACTCAATTCGCCAGGTGAATTCCGGCAGGTGCCTGCCGGAATTCACCATATTCAATGAAAAACGGATTCGCCAGAATCGCGGGCGAAAATCGGCCGTTTTGGCGGATTTTGCCGCGATTTTAAAAAACGGGAAAAAACTGGAAAAACCCGAGAAAAAAAAATGGCGTGGGGTCCCCCCTCCAAAGCATAACCAGCCTCGGGCTCATCGAGCTGGTCCTGGTTCTAAAAATCCGGGGGAAAATTGGCCAGGGATCCCCCGTATTTTTAAAACCAGCACCGGGCTCTGCGCCTGGTGCTGGTGCCAAAAATACGGGGGACAAAAAGAGTAGGGGTCCCCCGTATTTTTAACACCAGCATCGGGCTCCACTAGCTGGACAGATAATGCCACAGCCGGGGGTCACTTTTATATAGTGCCCTGCGGCCGTGGCATCAAATATCCAACTAGTCACCCCTGGCCGGGGTACCCTGGGGGAGTGGGGACCCCTTCAATCAAGGGGACCCCCCCCCCAGCCACCCAAGGGCCAGGGGTGAAGCCCGAGGCTGTCCCCCCCCCCCCCCCCCATCCAATGGGCTGCGGATGGGGGGGCTGATAGCCTTTTGTGATAATAAAAAGATATTGTGTTTTCCAGTAGTACTACAAGTCCCAGCAAGCCTCCCCCGCAAGCTGGTACTTGGAGAACCACAAGTACCAGCATGCGGGAGAAAAACGGGCCCGCTGGTACCTGTAGTACTACTGGGAAAAAAATACCCAAATAAAAACAGGACACAGACACCTTGATAGTAAAACTTTATTACACACTACCGACACACACATACTTACCTATGTTGACACGCCGACTGCCACGGTCTCCGACGATCCGAGGGTACCTGTGAAAAAATTATACTCACCTTCCAGCGTCCAGAGATAAATCCACGTCCAGAGAGATAAATCCACGTACTTGTTAAAAAAAAAAAAAAAAAAACGCAAATACCCGCTCCATACCGGACTGAAAGGGGTCCAATGCTTTCACATCAGACCCCTTTCTCCCGAATGCCGGGACATCACGTGACTCCTGTCACTGAAGTCCCTTCAGCCAATCAGGAAGCGCTACTTCCGTGGCGCTCACCTGATTGGCTGTGCGCTGTCTGTACTGTGACAGCGCATCGCAAAGCCGCTCCATTACTTTCAATGGTGGGAACTTTGCGGGTAGCGGTGGGGTCACCCGCCGGTCAGCCGCTGACTGGCGGGTGACCTCACCGCTAGCCGCTAAGTTCCCACCATTGAATATAATGGACGGGGCTGTGCGATGCCCTGTCTGAGTTCAGACAGCGCACAGCCAATCAGGTGAGCGCAACGAAGTTGCGCTTCCTGATTGGCTTAGAGACCTTTCTGTGACAGCTGTCACTGACAGGTCTCATTCGTGGAAAGGTGTCCCATGTGTCAGCATGGGACCCCTTTCAGTCCGGTGGTCGGGTATTTGCGTTTTCTTTTTTTGCCAAGTACGTGGATTTATCTCTGGACCATGGCTGAGGTGAGTATATTGAACTTTTCTTTTCAGGTATCCGTGGATTCTACATGGAGAAGAGGACCGATGTCGGCGTGTGAACATAGGTAAGTATGTGTGTGTCGACGTGTGAAATAAAGTTTTACTGTCGACGGTGTGTGTGTCCTGTTTTTATTTGGGTATTTTTTTTCCCAGTAGTACTACAGGTACCAGCGGGCCCGTTTTTCTCCCGCATGCTGGTACTTGTGGTTCTCCAAGTACCAGCTTGCGGGGGAGGCTTGCTGGGACTTGTAGTACTACTGGAAAAAACAATATCTTTTTATTATCACAAAAGGCTATCAGCCACCCCATCCGCAGCCCATTGGATGGGGGGGGACAGCCTCGGGCTTCACCCCTGGCCCTTGGGTGGCTGGGGGGGGGGACCCCTTGATTGAAGGGGTCCCCACTCCCCCAGGGTACCCCGGCCAGGGGTGACTAGTTGGATATTTGATGCCACGGCCGCAGGGCACGGCATAAAAGTGACCCCCGGCTGTGGCATTATCTGTCCAGCTAGTGGAGCCCGATGCTGGTGTTAAAAATACGGGGGACCCCTACTCTTTTTGTCCCCCGTATTTTTGGCACCAGGCGCAGAGCCCGGTGCTGGTTTTAAAAATACGGGGGATCCCCTGTCAATTTTTCCCCCGCATTTTTAGAACCAGGACCAGCTCGAAGAGCCCGAGGCTGGTTATGCTTTGGAAGGGGGACCCCACGCCATTTTTTTTTTTATGATTTTACCTTTCCAGCATAAAAAAAAAAAATTAAAAAATTTTTTTTTTAAAAATATATAAATAATATTTGTGCCTCCAAAAAAAAAAAAAAAAAAGTACCTAATCCCTTCTAATATAAATAGATCTGCTATTCCCAAAAAAAAAAACACAAAAAAAAACATGTTTAAATTTTTTTTATTTGTTTTCACCCTCCAAAGTGTGGCGGATTGAAAATGACGAATTTGCTGTCTAAAAGCACTGCTGTCGAATTTCCAAACTTGAATTGAATATGCTTTGGTCGAATTGCAGCACTTGTATCATTGCAAAAAAGTCGAATTTGCAAAAATTCGAATTTCAAAAAGTCGAATTTTGAAAGTCCGTTTTTTGGTCGGAAAGCACTGAATTGCATAGGCGATTTTTTTTTTTTTTTGGTCGAAAATGACCCGAAATTCGACAATTTCGGGAATTCGACCGCAATTGCATATACCCCTATGTTTCTATATTTATAGTTTTTGCATGATATTCTAGTGAACTCTTTGCTTGTGGCCACAACTGTGTGATGTGTAATAACGCTGTACTTAGTAAGCATTACAGTCTTGGCTAGTTCACAAATGTAGAAATCCAGAAATATTTTTCTAATAGCTTCATATTCTGCAGGAGAGAACGGTACTTTTTTTGTAATAGAAATCTATTATTCTATTGTGATTGTGAATATGCAAAGGTAATTTAACTTCCTTAGTATGGTGACTGGAGATGTGAGACTAGCATGAGTTACACTGGGAGATGAGTTGCATTCCTATTGTGTGAAGAACAGGTGATACTTGCACTTGGCTTGGGTTTCATTAACAATTGTGTGACCACTCAAATGGGACAGGCAAATGGGGTGGGGGCATTGAGTACAGTGCCGTGGGGAAGTGTGGTATATTACTGACTTGGGGTGCTTTCATTCACAAGTCTACCAACCCGCTCTGCGCAAACATTTATGCACAAAGAGTTCTCCTTACAGTCTTCAAGATATCTGTATTTAAAACTCTTATTTCTCCTTTGAAATCATATCTCTAACCTAATGCAGACCACACATGATGAGCCTTTCTTCAGCTACGTTTCCAACATAGACACACTTCTCGGTGGATCAGTTTTCTGACCAAGAACCTGGATCATGTAGACATCTGTAAGGGTTTTATGCTGAACACCTGGCATTGGTAAATGCTAGCAGCTAGGGCAGGAGGATCCTTGCTGGTATATACTGTACACTACAACAAAACACTAATTTCAACAATGTTAAAGCCATTCTTACTGTATTTAATTAACCAAATGCTGTATAGTACATGATTAAATTCATTCTGGCATGTCCAGTCTTTACAGCTCTAACAGGTTTTACCTAGAACTATCTCTATCTATCTATCTATCTATCTATCTATCTATCTATCTATCTATCTATCTATCTATCTATCTATCTATCTATCTTTGTCCAGCAGAGTGTAAATTCTTTAACACCAGATATTTAAGTTATATTAGTTTTGGTAAGTCCCACTTAAAAGTATATATTGCAGCACACCTAGAATGTAATTAGAGCTGCATGGAACAGACAAGGTATAGGTCGGTTTCCTGGCAGTACAGTGCATGATATTTCTGGCTTGGAAAGAAACGACTGGAGTGTACTACTTGGCTGTAAATTGGTACCAGTTTCCTCCATGCTGTTTTACTTGAACAGTGCTGACATTTTAACAAATGCCATAGAAGTTCCTCTGAAGTGGAGGAGTAACTGCATTTTGCTGCACAGTGAAATAACTGTTTTGATACAGTCGTCATGTACCAGTAACTGAGCATAATCGCATTACTCTTTGAAGAATAGTATTTTTGATTTAGCACTCTGGACATTTCATTAGGGGGAGAAAAAAAAGTTTTTGAAATTGGAGCGGAATCAAATCTCTCTTGAACATTATGTGAATTGTGGTTTAAGTTAGCAGTAATCACATTAAACAGTTCTAATCTGTTTATTTTCCTGGCAAATTAATTTAGTCTCTCAAAGAGTGCTTGTCTCCAGGGGTATGGGTCATTAGGTCGACCACACTTGGGTCGATCACTATTGGTCGACATGGTAATTAGGTCGACATGAGTTTTTGTTACTTTTTTATTTTTCTTATCGTGTCGTTTTCTTCGTAAAAGTGACGGGGAACCCCAATTGGTGCACCGTGTCCCCTCGCATAGTTCGCTCCGCTACTGCTGCGCTCGGCACAGGTTACTATTCCCAATCGTAGCCCACGTGGATCATAAAGTAAAAAATTCAAAAAATGTGAAACTAATGTCGACCTAGTGCCCATGTCGACTTAATGCATGTCGACCAACAGTGGTTGACCTAATGACCATCTCCAGTCCCTGATTCCTTTCATATAAGATAAATGAATAAACTAAACTGCATTGGACCCATAGTTTTTTAAATGGATAATTGGTAATCTATGTTCTTTCGCTTAAAATTAAGATACCAATGTTTTTTATTTTTGATACCAAATCAGATTATACAGTTGTAGGATCTAGTCCGACTAAGGGTTAGATAACAAGGGAGATCTTAAGGGGGGTACTCACGGGAGAGATGTGTGCTGAGCGATCTTAACACAGACCGCTCAGCACACATCTCTCACCCCGCTCAGCACAGCGCGATGTGCTGAGCGAGGGGGAAAGCCGACGGGGGGCCGCTCACTTCACACAACGGTGAAGTGAGCGACCCGCTAGATTGAGCCTGCATGCAGCTCAATCTAGCATCGGCGATAGCGATGCGCGGGGCCGCGCATCGCTATCGCTGGAGGGCATACACACGGCAGATCCATGCTTAAAATCTAAGCAATCTAGCAAGATTGCTTAGATTTTAAGCACGGATCTCTCCGTGTGTACCCCCCTTTAGAGAGAGGAGCTGATTGGTTGTCATGTTATCTGTCTCCACGTTTTCTGTCCTCTTTCAAACATCCTGTAAGATGGCGGCAGACCCCACATGTGAAGTGGTCATTGCCAGGGATGGTCGCAGAGGAACCCTTTCCCAGTGATTTCTGTAGAATGTAGCCCATTAACTACTATAGAAGGATATCATTGCCAAACTTTGGAATGCAAAGCTTGGTAAATCTGACATCTATGAGGCCCCCCCCCCTTCGAAACCAATAGAAACCTGCTGGTGCTGCGGTTACTGTTGGAAATGGAGTTACATTAGGGGGATACTTAATTACGAATATCCCCTGCAAAAAGTGTGTTTTGGGAATATCCCGCAAATATTATTTGATAGTCAGGCCCCTTTGGCAGGTAACCGATATTATACACCAATTCTCCTTGATCTCATTAGGGTCAGGATGTATCGATTATTGCAAAAGCTTTGTGATGCATTCCACCCCTATTTACATGCAGCCTGCGGTTTTCTACGCCTCTGTAAAGAAGTGATAGTTTGTTAATAATTAAGGTTTTATTCTTCAAAAGCAGCAGAATTGCATAAACAACTCCTACAGAGTAGTCATTGAGTCTGTATAGCCTTAAACATTAAAATGGTACATGTACTGTAGATTTGAAATATCCTTTAATCTCCCTTTATAAACCCACAGTAAAACATATGCATGCATGGTTCTAGCACCGATAACTGAAATTTGTCATCTATCTATTATAGATATATTGGTGGGAATTAACATGTGGCTAACTTTCCTTGTTATAAAATAATGGATCAGCAATAGTCTACAATAGAGGTATAACTTATCAAGAAAAGTACTGTAGTAAAAGTTTGGTTGGAATCAAACAAAATCTTTAAACACAGCAGGTCGTGTCCTCATTTTCTTCAATAAAAGTAGCAATACAGAACTTATATTGTTTAAAAGATAAATATGTTTTTCCTTGAATGTCCTTTTATGACTTTTATAATGGCTCTAGAGATCAGCATCTGCTCTGACAACTATATCTGTTATTGGACTACTTCCCACAGAGGCTGATTATGAGTCACCGAAAGGAGAACAAATTTCATCCCTTTTTATCTTTGCTTATGAATCTCATGTAATTATTGAAACATGTCTTCACTTTTTTGGGATTGTATTTGTAAGTGTTTTGTGGTTGTTTTGCAGGAGAGAAGCCATATAAATGTACATGGGAAGGTTGTGACTGGAGATTTGCTCGCTCCGATGAACTTACACGTCACTACAGAAAACACACAGGAGCCAAACCCTTCCAGTGCGCAGTTTGCAACCGGAGCTTCTCCCGCTCTGACCATTTGGCCCTGCACATGAAAAGGCATCAGAACTAAACTGGACTCTGCTTGAGGCTTTTCTCCACTATGCAATTTTCTCCATAATGCCTCATTGCTGAAATATAATGCAGACAGTAATAAGTCACCAGTAAGGTGATTGCATAGGAAACTTATCTCCGTTCTGATATGGACTGCACCTGCATGGGAGAGGGGAGGCTGACAAGAGAAACTGGAAGTTTTGTATGAGACTACAAGTGTTCTCCCCCGTCAAAGAATCTTTGCTACAACTTTCCTATTTTCTGTTCTTTCCAGTATACAGTAGTTGGCAGTTGTCATCTCAATTCCAGTTATTTACATCTCAACACACATGGGTTTGTAAGGTTGTTTAGTATTGTTTTGACCAAAGCACTGTCTTTATTGTTACAGTGTTTAGTAAATTAAATGAGATCACCGATGACTGCACGCAAAGGACAAGTCGTAAATAGTGTAAGAAAAAATAAAAAAAAAACTAATACTTGAGCATGCAAGTACATTTTCTGTATATGTGTATTTTGTTTTTAACTACAATGTCACCACAATGTTTTCTCTGCATTGTTTCAAATGTGCCTCCCCATCTGCAGTTAACACTAACATGACTTTAATGTTATGGGTGCTTTACAGCTAAGTAAAAATAAGCCTTTTACAGCTAACTACCAAAATATTTAATTACTTTTCGGGAGATTAATCAAAGCTTGGAGAGAGAAAGTACCAACCAATCAGCTCCCAACTGTCATTTTTCAAACACTGTAAAATGAGAAGTTGATTGTTAGTACTCTCGCTCTCCAAGCTTTAATAAATCTCACCCTTTGCCTTTAAAAGCTGCACTGACTTTTCTATATATCTTAAAAGAAAAAAGTTTTTACAAGTTTTATAAAAGAGCAGTTTTAACTAGTTTGTATGTAGTTTAATAAGCTAAAACTAAATATTGCAAGTCTTCACTGAAACCCCCAAGTTTCTATTAGTCCAAGTGTTTCATTATTCAACATACTGTTTGCATGTCCCCCTGACATGCGTAGGAGAGACTGGCTTACCTTGGTTCATTCTTCTAGAATTCATTTAGAATCATTTGACTGCAGTGATGTGACATAATAACTGTCTCCTTGCATCTCATGAGTGCACTGACATATATATATTTTTTTTTTAACTGGATATTGTATTCCTGTGAATTTTAGAAGCCATTTTTGCACTTGATAAGTAAGGGGTTTTTTTTTGTTTGTTTTTTAAAGGATTTTTCTTTTACCTTCAAAATTAACAAGTAGGTTATCATTTCATATATCAATGCTGAAAACTAAAGCAAAAATATTCATCATGTACGTGATAATTTGTTCTGCAATGTTTTAAAAAAACAACTGTTAATGTACGCAGTAATATTTAGAAGTTACTATGCAGTTTACTTACATATACATACTTGTAGTATAATACATAACTGTATAACTAAAAATAGATTTGATGAAGGTTTGATGCAGCAAAAAGCATAAATTGAAGGAGAATGAAAAGATAAAGGAAAATGGAAAGGGTCTCATTCTTTAAAAGTGCTGTATTTTCTTGTCTATTTATTTTGTGGTTCAAGTTGGTGTTTTTTTATTTTGTAAGATTGCTACTGTATTTTAGCTACATTTGATAAATTAACTTTATTGTAGTCCTTCAATTGAATTTGTAAATACATTACAAATGTAAATAATTTTGTACAACACTTTAATTGTTTATACAAAAATGTGCACATGTTTTGTTGCTTTATTGTATTTTTATAATTATATTTAGAAAAAAAAGACTAATTACTGTTTCCAAAAGAAATTGGTAACGTCCTTGTACATACTGAAAACCATAAACTAAAGTGCCTAAAATGATCAAGAAGTTGGTTTTTGTTTAGTTGAATCATGTAATAATAAAACTACATATAATGTTATAGCATGCATATTAAATGCTATCACATTATTATGACTGGATAACAGACAAATATATAAAAAAAAAATTGTCAGTGCACAATATATGTTGATACATGGGCAGCATGGTTTGTGTAGTTATAAGAACTACTAAGCACTGACATTCTGGGTTCTATTCCCGACATGGTGCAAACAGTGTGTAGTTTGCATGTTCTCAATTCATTTGCATGGGTTTCCTCCAGCTTTTTCAGTTTCCTACAACAGTCAAAAATATACCGGTAGGTTAATTGGCTTCTGACAAAAAAAACAAAACACAAAACCGTCTAGTGAATGTGTGTACATTTGGTAAAGAATATAGATTGTAAGCTCCACTGGGGCAGGGACTGATATGAATGACCAAATATTTTATGTAAAGTGTTGGAATATGTGTGCTAAAAAAAGAACTGGTAATAAATAAAAAAAATACATTCTTGCTAACGAATGAAATGTCCTTTTTACAGATCGTTCGTTCATAGTGAGCTGCATTGATTCCATTTTTGTTCTTGATTGAAATAAATGTATATCAGCACTTTCTCCCCCCCCCCCCCACCCCCATTTAGTTATTAAAAATTAGTTAAGTTATTCCCTCTCTCCACATATTTAATAGGCTTTACTTGGCTTTGATAATAGTGTTACTAAAATATTATACAATAAGTGACCACAAGGTTTCAAAGAACTGTTTTAAGGCACTGGACCAAGCAAAGTCAGAATCAGGGTGGATCACTGGGGTAATGCCGGGATCCGCTGCAAGTCTCTGCATTTTGGGGCAATATTTAGACGCACCTAGCTTTCTGCACTTGCTCTCGCACATACGCTTGTGTGCAATCAGGAAGCCAGGTGTCCCAAACATTATTATTATTATTATTATTATTATTATTATATATATATATATATATATATATATATATATATATATATATATACACAAGAATGGTACCAAGTTGCGCTCGGGATATATAAGCAGCACCTCTAGAAGAATCCCTCGTCAGCAAGGATTCAAAAATATTATATACACACAAAATCTGAGGGCGCTAATGACTTATTAATCTATTACAGACAGTCAAAATAATTTAAAAAATGTATTCATAAAACACAATGTTATCTCTATTTCATATTATCAAATAACATTATTACCATACAGGATGGATATAACATCCAATAGATTTCAATATACACCAATTAGGTTTTTGATCAGATACAGAACCCAATTCAAATATATACCAATTAGGTTTAATCAGATGTAGAACCCGACGCGTTTCGTCCCTTAGGACTTCCTCAGGGGTATTAGATCTGAATGAACAGAGAAAGTACAATGACTTAAAATCACAATACATAATTAAATGAAACCATCCAGACCCATTGGTTAGATACAACATATTAAAAATAATTTGGACTAAAATATATAATAACCAATTTAATAGTGCCAGTATATAGTGGAGATAGAGCAGGTGCCGTGGAATAAGTGATTATTTGATATACATACCAAAATAAGTCTGAGGCTAATAACTCCAGACGAAATCCATATTTATAAGATCAAGATAGGCCTACACCAATATTGGACCTATAGCGAAAATAATTGTTTATTGTATGTGGGTACTTCTCAGAATTGATCACCCATGTGACAAAGATTTTAGACAATATACATACCTAACGGACTCATAGACTGAAACCAAAGTGACAATTCCTTTGACTATTATTTATAAAAATAGTTAAAAATGGTGAAGTAGGTCTATAAATTTATATCAGACCTACAATAGAAAGAATTATATTCAAGTAGGGAACCCACTTAGAGTTTGGACCACCATTGTGAAAATAAGTGTTTTAATACATACCCATGTACTGTGTGTTTTTACGCAACACTGGATTGATAAAAATTTTGTTGGCCTCAAATCATGTAGTTTGAGTGCCTAAAAACATTATAAATTCATAATTAAAATTCTGAATTCATAATATATAACAAATTACCGTGTATCAAAAAAACCAATAGGTTGGATTCACAATATATACATAAATACAATCCATTTCAACCACATTTGTTCCCCTAATTATATAGAAATATTGAACCCTTAGAGCAGTATAATTACTTCAATGCTGCCACCTCTCTCAAAGTCCAGTGCATAACTGGGAGTGGTGTTATGTCCACTTATTTATACCCCCTAGACGGTGACCTCACTTCCTCTTACTGCAGATTGGTTGATAATATACTACCTATAAACCTCTATTGAGGTGTCTATATCAAGGACCTCAATCTACCCACCGAGTGCTAAATGTACGCCATATGCTTACTGGTGTAATATTAAGTATAGTGTTCACGTGGAAACTCATGTATTCGACATGCGTTCCGCGACCGGGTATCTACTTCCGGTAATTGTGTTCCACCACCATCACTTCCTGACTGGCGGGGACACACATCACAGAGGCGGGCGTCCACTGCAACGGGGTGTAAACACACTCCGTCGCGTCACGGAGGTTGCCATAGCGCCGCAACGACCGGATATTTACTTCCGGTAGTTGCGTTCCACCACCGTCCCTTCCTGACTGGCGGGGACTAACTTCACAGAGGCGGGCATCCACTGCAACTGGGAGTAGACACATTCCGTCGCGTCACAGAGGTTGCCATAGCGCCGCTACGGGAGAGGGGGAACCTACTCCACCGCATCATGGAGGTTACCATAGCACCCAATGGTGTAATTATAGCGGTTGCCATAACAACCTGTACGAAAGTTGCTATTATTCCTTATAATGACGATCAGACAGTATTAAAGTGACGATCGCCATGGCAATCAGGCAGTATACTTAATAATAGCCTGATCACAACAAAATAGTGCTTTTTATTAAGCCCTTTACCTAACATCAGTTACCATATCTGCTGAATGACACCCAGTAGTCAGCTATAGGACTCTAGTACAAACAACTGTAACATCTTATATTTTAATTCTCCAAACCTTAACTTTTCTTATCACTCGAGCCCCTCATCAGTAATAATAATAATAATAATAATAATATATAGTGAACCCCTTATTCACTCAACTCCTCTAAAGGTTCAATATTTCCACATTTACAACAGATGGTACTCATAGTGCCCTATTATGCCCATAAATAAAATGCCTGTAATTATGAACGTGCATTGGCATAGTCTTATATTTATATAAACAGCTGATAATACTCATAACAATCGACCTATATTAGCATGTTTACATATTCACACAAAACATAGTTCAAATAAAAGAAGCAATGTCAATCCCTTCATTTAAGCCAAAGGGCGTTAAAGAATTAATTGTATATATCCAAAAGCTTTCACGTTTTGAAAGGATTAGTTCCCTACTACCCCCTCTTTTAGGTTCTTTGACAAGTTCCAATACACTAAAACTAAAATTAGAGATTAAAACTTCAGATTTGTGCTTGTCCGCATAATGCCTCGGTAAACTGTGTGTTCTTACTTTGTTTTTTATATTGCGCATGTGTTCTTGTACTCTTATTTTCAATTGCCTCTTAGTTTTCCCTATATAAACTAAACCACAACTGCAGGATATTTTATATATAACAAAACAACTGGTGTAAGTAACTACCTCATCTAGCGAATATATATATATATATATATAAAAAACATTTCTTAACTTTAACATAAAACTTTCTGTAGAAAAGAACAGAATATTGTCATGGAAACTTGTAACTGTGAGGGAAACGGCTGTAAAAGAGACAGGAAAAAAAATCTAAAAATATTGTTAATAAAAGTAATCTCCTATATATTTGCCCAACTCTGTGATTCTGTGCCTGGCCGTAACGCTGGGCGGAGTCACAGGCACAGATCTGGCCAGGAACAGTCCCCTCCCCATCTCCGCCCAGTCCCCTCCCTATCTCCGCCCAGTCCCCTGTCTCCCTTCTCCCCGTACACTCTCTGGTGACAGAGCAGCTGCTGACTGTGAGCGGAACTCACACTACCCGCCTCACAGACTAGCGGCTGCTGCAGAGTTCAGTGGGACATGCTGACACGGACAGCCACACTCGCTCCCCCTCCCACCCGCGGCAACCACCCGCATCTGCCCCCCACCCGCGGCACTCCCGCCCTCTCCCCCTCCCGCAGCACGAACATCCGCGGCACTCCCGCTCAAAGGCGTCACTTACTGTTATAACACCCGGTGTGGTCGCGGGTGTAAAGGGGGCGTGGCTTCACAGAAGGGGGCGTGGCTTCACGTCCCTACCCCCGTTTTCGGCACATTGTGGGTCGGGGGATACGGCCTTCACCCGGACACTGCTGTATCTGCAGTGCTAGCTTCTGCGCTGTGACAGGAGCCGGGTTGCAGCATCCAGCTCCTGTCACTGAGCAGGAGCCGGCACTTTGGTGTCACCCCTCAGAGGGTAACACCCGGGTGCGGCCCGCACCCCCCGCACCCACGTTGTGGCGCCACTGCTCCTGCCCCCTCCCCCACCCGTAGCACAAACACCCGCCGCATCCACCCACCACCCGAGGCACTCCCGCCCCCTCCCCCGCCCAGAGCACCAACACCCGCGGCAACCAACCGCATTCGCCCCCCCCCCCCGCGCGGCACTCCCACCCTCTCCCCCACCCGCAGCACCAACACATGCGCCACCTACCCGCGGCACCCACCGCATCCACCCAACACCCGTGGCACTCCACCCCCTCCCCCACCCGCAGCACCAACACCCGCACCACCCGTGGCACTCTGCCCCCTCCCCCACCTACAGCACCAACACCCGCTACCCCCCCCCCCTGCGGCACCCAACGCATCCCCCACATCCGTTTCCACCCGCGGCACTCCCGCCCCCACCCGTAGCTCCCACACCTGCAGCACCCCCCGCCCCTCCCCCACCCGCTGCAACCCTGCCCCTCCCCCATACCCACCCTCTCCCCCACCCGCAGCACCAACACCCGCGCCACTTACCCGCAGCACCCACCGCATCCACCCACCACCCGTGGCACTCCACCCCCTCCCCCACCCGCAGCACCAACACCCGCACCACCCGTGGCACTCTGCCCCCTCCCCCACCCACAGCACCAACACCCGCTGCCCCCCCCTGCGGCACCCAACGCATCCCCCACATCCGCTCCCACCCGCGGCACTCCCGCCCCCACCCGTAGCTCCCACACCTGCAGCACCCCCCGCACCTCCCCCACCCGCTGCAACCCTGCCCCTCCCCCATACCCACCTCTCCCCCCCGCTGCACCCTTCACCCAACCCGCACCACCACCGCATCTGCCCCTCCTACACCCCCCCCCTCCCCCACCCGCACCCCCCCCACAACCCTCGGAATCCCAGCAGCTGCCTCCCACCACCCAACTGCACCACCACTGCTCCAGCCCCTGCCCCCCCTCCGCACTTGTCCCCCCACCCATGGCACCACGCCCCCACCCCCAGCACCCCCCCTCCCCCATCCACGGCACTCCCACACCAGCTTCTCCCACACCCACATCACCCCTGCTCCCAACCCCCCACCCATGGCACCCCCGCCCCTCTCCTACGCACAGCACTCCTGCTCCCGCACCCCCACCCGTCCCCTACCTGTAGCACCCGCCCCTGCAACCGTGGCACACTCAAACCCACCACCCCCCCAAATGCACCACACCGGCAAACCGCCCCCTCCCCCACCCTTGGCACCCCCCCACTCCACCCCCATGCCCACCTCTCCCCCCGCTACACTCCTGCATCCTCCACTCCACCCGCACCACCAACGCATCTGCCCCTCCTGCACCCACCCCTCCCCCATCCGCAACACCCCTGCTCCTGCACCCCCTCCCCCACCCACGCCACACCCCCAACCATCGGAACCCCCGCAGCCGCCTTCCACCCCCCATCCGCACCACCACTGCACTCGCCACTGCCCCCCCACACCTGTCCCCTACCCATGGCACAACGCCCCCACGCCCAGAACCCCCCCCCCTCCCCTACCCACGGCACTCCCACACCAGCTTCTCCCACAGCCCCCCCAACCCTCCCAAACCCACATCACCCCTGCTCCCAACTCCCCACCCATGGCACACCGACCCTCCACTACGCACAGCACCCCTGCTCCCGCACCCCCACCCCTCCCCTACCTGCAGCACCCCCCCACCCGCCCCTGCAACCATAGCACCCCCACCCACCCCCAACCGCACCACCCCGGCTAACTGCCTCCTCCCCCACCCGCGGCACCCCGCCCCTCCCCCACTCCACCCCCATACCCACCTCTCCCCCGCTACACCCCTCCACCCCACCCGCACCACCACCACCGCATTTTCCCCTCCTGCACCCGCTCCTCCCCCATCCGCAACACCCCTGCTCCCGCACCCCCTCCCCCACCCGCGCCAACCCTCGGAAACCACCGCAGCCGCCTCCCACACCCCAACCGCAGCACTACTGCACCCGTCCCTGCCCCCCGCACCTGTCCCCACACCCATGGCACCACACTCCCACCCGCAGCCCCCCACTCCCCCACCCACGGCACTCCCACACCAGCTTCTTCCACAACCTCTCCCACACCCATATCACCCCTGCTCCCAACCCTCCACCCATGGCACCCCGCCCCTCCCCTACGCACAGGACCCCTGCTCCCCCACCCCTTCCCTTCCTGCAGCACCACCCGCCCCCGCAACCGTGGCACCCTCACACCCACCCAACCACACCACCCCGCCAAATAGCCCCCTCCCCCACCCACAGCACCCCTGCACCCGCCCCTCCCCCCCCCAACACCCACGCACCTGCCCCTCCACCACCCGCAACACCACCACAGCCGGCCCTCCCCAACTGCGTTAACCCCGCACCAGCCCATTGTGTATAAGTGGCGCTGCTACCTGTGCACACTGTGTGTATAAGCGGCTCTGCTACCTGTGGGCACTGTGTGTATAAGCGGCTTTGCTACCTGTGGGTATTGTGTGTATACGCCGCTCTGCTACCTGTGGGTATTGTGTGTACACGTGGCTCTGCTACCTGTGCATAAGCACCTCTGCTACCTGTGGGCACTGTGTATAAGCGCCTCTGCTACCTGGGGGTATTGTGTGTATAAGCGGCTCTGCTACCTGTGGGCACTGTGTGTATAAGCGCTTCTGCCCCCTGTGGGTATTGTGTGTATATGCGGTTCTGCTACCTGTGGGTAATGTGTGTATAAGCGGCTCTGCTACCTGTGGGTATTGTGTGTATAAGCGGTTCTGCTACCTGTGGGTATTGTGTGTATAAGCGGCTCTGCTACCCGTGGCCACTGTGTGTATAAGCGCCTCTACCCCCTGTGGGTATTGTGTGTATAAGCGGCTTTGCTACCTGTGGCCACTGTGTGTATAAACGGCTCTGCTACCTGTGGGTATTGAGTGTATAAGCGGCTCTGCTACCTGTGGCCATTGTGTGTATAAGCGGCTCTGCTACCTGTGGGTATTGTGTGTATAAGCGGCTCTGCTACCTGTGGCCACTGTGTGTATAAGCGGCTCTGCTACCTGTGGGTATTGAGTGTATAAGCGGCTCTGCTACCTGTGGCCATTGTGTGTATAAGCGGCTCTGCTACCTGTGGCCATGGTGTGTATAAGCGGCTCTGCTACTTGTGGGCACTGTGTGTATAAGTGGCTCTGCTACCTGTGGGTATTGTGTGTGTATAAGCGCCTCTGCTACCTGTGGGCACTGTGTGTATAAGCGCCTCTGCTACCTGGGGGTATTGTGTGTATAAGCGGCTCTGCTACCTGTGGGCACTGTGTGTATAAGCGCCTCTGCCTCCTGTGGGTAATGTGTGTATAAGCGTCTCTGCTACCTGTGGGTATTGTGTGTATAAGCGGTTCTGCTACCTGTGGGTATTGTGTGTATAAGTGGCTCTGCTACCTGTGGCCATAGTGTGTATAAGTGGCTCTGCTACCTGTAGCCACTGTGTGTATAAGCGCCTCTGCTACCTGTGGGTATTGTGTGTATGAGCGGCTCTGCTACCTGTGGGTATTGTGTGTATAAGCGGCTCTGTGTTAGGCGCCGGGGTCCGCTTGTCTGCGCGGCCCGGCGCCTAGCAACTAGAGACGCCGTGCGCGTACAGCCGCCGGCTCCCTAGCAACGCTAGATGCTGGGCGCGCTGAGCCGCACGGACCCTAGCAACGGGGACGCCACTGGCGGACCGCATTCCCCGTTGCTAGGCTTTAGGGAATTTAGATATTCACCTGCTCTCTGGCCGTGCAGCAAGGCAGCTGCACGTCATTTATTCTAATCAGCCTTTAGCAGCTGATTGGAGGACTCCTTGTTAAATACACTCCCAGGGCTTCTCACAGACGCCGGTAATAGCTTCCTGCATGCTGCCTTTGTTTGCTGAGAGTCTGTTTCCAGTCCTGCTGTATCCGGTCATTCCAGTCCTCAGAAGTCCGGTATTCGGGAGTTGTCATCTTATCCCAAGAGGTCGTTTGGTTCCCTGGAGTCCTGACTGATCACCGTTTTATATCCAGTGGTGTTCGTGAGTTGCGGCTCTGCCGTGTGTTGCGGCTCAGCCGCTTTACCTTTTATATTTTGTGTTTGGAGCATTTGCGGAGGGTTCCGCTTCCACAAGTCCTCTCTGGTACTCGGCGGTGCCGGGTAGGAGAATTGGTCAAGTGGATATTTTGGTTGTCCTTTTCCCTGGCGGTTTCTCCGCACATGTTATAGTTTTGAGTTTGCTTAGCCCCTGGCCTGGTTGTTTAGTTAGAGGGCCTCTTGTTATCACCCTGTCTCGGGTTTCCCTTTGTCTCTCATTAAGACCGGGGGGCATCGAAGTTGGGCAGACATAATCCGCCCTTCAAACGCGGCTGCCAAGGGCTCAAGAAACCATAGTCTCGCAGGGGATTTCTGACAACACGGGTGAGACAACAGAGTTAGGGCGCCAGGGGCTATTTTCCTGTCCTGCTCCCTTCCCCAGCATTCTGTTCCAGTGCTCCGGTCCTTGCCATAAGATCTCCTCTGACCAGAGTGCTGGAATCATAACATTATTACCGGCCATACCAAAACTTAAAATTAAACGGGGTTTAATTTTTTCTCATTCAGTTTTGTGAGAGTTTATCGGCCTCATGAATCCAACAGGTTTAGGGCCAAATCCTGGTCAGCTCTTAGTCAGCCAGATTCAAGAACTTACTCAGATGGTTCAGGATCTTTCTCTTCGGGTGAAGTCGCAGGAAGATCTTTTGCGAGCTTCCCCCAGGGTAGTCCCTGAACCAAAGATGCATTTGCCTGACCGTTTTTCTGGTGATAGAAAAGAGTTTTTTAATTTTAAAGAATCCTGTAAGCTTTATTTTCGTTTAAGACCGACTTCCTCGGGTACTGAATCTCAGCGGGTCGGGATTATTATTTCTTTGCACCTGGGGGATCCTCAGACCTGGGCATTTGGTTTAAGAGCAGAGGATCCGGCATTGTTGTCAGTTGACGCTTTTTTTGAGTCTTTAGGGCTCTTGTATGATGACCCTGATAGAGAGGCGTCCGCTGAAAGTCAGTTGCGCGCTCTCAGACAGGGTAGAAATCCTGCGGAGGTTTATTGTACGGAGTTTCGCCGTTGGTCGAACGACTGTGGCTGGAATGACCCAGCCCTGCGCAGTCAGTTTCGCCTCGGCTTATCAGAGTCTATAAAAGACAGTCTCCTTCAGTACCCCGCTCCTGAGACTCTCGATAAACTCATGGAGCTTTCTATTAAGATTGATCGTCGTCTCAGAGAGCGGAGGGCTCAAAAAGGAGCACCTGTAAGGTCAAGTCCGTGTGTATATTCCATTCCTGAAGACGTAGAGGAGCCCATGCAGATGGGTCTCTCCCGGCTGTCTCCTGAAGAAAGAGCCAGAAGGCAAAATTCTGGTCTTTGTCTGTACTGTGGGGGTAAGGGACATTTTGCTCGTAATTGTCCGAACAAGTCGGGAAACGCTTTGACCAGGTGAATTTTGAGGGGGTTCACCTAGGTCTGCAGCTTATCTCCTCGAATAACTCCCTTTTAGTCCCAGTTAAAGTTTCCTTTGGCAGCCTCAGTTCTTCGGTGTCGGCTTTTGTTGACAGTGGAGCTGCAGGAAACTTTATGGATTTAACTTGAGCTAAGGCCTTAGGCATTCCTCAGTTACCTTTGGGTAGGTGTGTCACCATGCATGGCTTAGATGGGAGTCCGCTGTCTAATGGGATTATTTCTCTCCATACACCCCCTGTACTACTTACAGTAGGAGCTCTACATTCCGAGAAAATCGAGTTCTTTCTTACACATTGCCCAGCAGTTCCAGTTGTTCTGGGTCACCCTTGGCTGGCCTTTCATAATCCCACCATTGATTGGCGGTCGGGGGAGATTTCACAATGGGGTACTTTTTGTGATAAGGAATGTATCACGTTTCCAGTCAGAGTAGCAGCTATCATTCCAGAACTCATTCCGGTGGAATACCAGGAGTTTGCTGATGTTTTCTCCAAAGGCAATGCGGACATTCTGCCTCCCCATCGGCCTTATGATTGTGCTATTGAGTTAATTCCTGGTGCCGCATTGCCAAAGGGAAGATTATATGCATTATCCGGGCCAGAAACTGCGGCTATGAATGATTATGTAAAGGAGAGCCTTGAGAAAGGATTTATTAGACCATCAAAATCTCCTTTAAGTGCAGGCTTCTTCTTTGTGGAGAAAAAGGATGGCTCGCTTAGACCTTGCATTGATTTTAGAGCCTTGAATAAGATCTCAGTTAAAAACACCTATCCTTTGCCGTTGATTTCTGTACTCTTTGATCAGTTACGTTCTGCTGTGATTTTTTCTAAAATTGACCTTAGAGGAGCGTACAACCTCATCCGAATTAAATCTGGAGATGAGTGGAAAACGGCCTTCAGTACTCAGTCGGGTCACTACGAATACCTGGTGATGCCGTTCGGCCTGTCCAATGCTCCGGCAGTTTTTCAAGACCTCATTAACGATGTGCTCCGTGACTTCCTAGGGAAATTCGTGGTTGTTTACTTAGACGACATCCTGATTTTTTCTGAATCAATGGAACAACATGTTACCCAGGTGCGTCTGGTTCTTCAAAAGTTACGCGAGAATCATTTATATGCCAAGCTGGAGAAGTGTGAGTTTCATGTCACGGAAGTATCTTTTTTAGGGTACATAATTTCCCCTCAGGGATTTTCCATGGAACCAAAGAAACTCCAGGCCATCCTTAGTTGGGCGCAACCCACCAATTTAAAAGCAATTCAGCGCTTTTTAGGGTTTGCGAATTATTATAGGAGGTTCATTCATTCTTTTTCTGACCTGGTTGCTCCCATTGTAGCTCTGACAAAGAAAGGAGCGGATCCTACCAACTGGTCGCGTGAAGCTGAGTTGTCCTTCCGGGCCTTGAAACAAGCCTTTGTCTCGGCTCCAGTCCTCAGACATCCTAATCCGGAATTGCCCTTTGTGGTGGAGGTTGATGCCTCGGAGGTTGGAGTGGGGGCTATCCTTTCTCAAAAGGATCCGGAGTCTCTGGAGTTACATCCTTGTGCCTTTATGTCCAGGAAATTCTCCTCCGCTGAATCCAACTATGACGTTGGTAATCGGGAGTTACTGGCGGTAAAGTGGGCTTTCGAGGAGTGGAGGCATTGGCTGGAGGGAGTAAAACATACTATTTCGGTATTGACTGACCATAAGAACCTGCAATACATTGAATCGGCTAAGCGGCTTAATGCCCGGCAGGCACGTTGGGCATTATTTTTTACGCGTTTCAAATTTATAATCACTTTCAGGCCTGGTTCCAAGAATACTAAGGCTGATGCCCTGTCACGTAGCTTTCTTCCGGTTCACAATAACAATCCTGTTACCCCCATACTTCCATCTTCGGTCATCTGGGTGGGCCTCACACAAGATTTATTTACCCAGTTAAAACAGCTTCAACACCAAGCTCCTAGAATTACTCCTGCTGGTCGTCTTTACGTCCCTGAGTTTTTGAGAGCTACTGTTTTAACGGAATTCCATGATAACAAAGTTTCAGGGCATCCAGGAGTCTCTAAGACATTGGAGTTAGTCTCTCGCTCAGTATGGTGGCCTGGTCTTTCTAAAGACGTCAAGGAATTTGTTTATTCATGTCAGGTTTGTGCACAGCATAAGGTTCCCCGTTCCTTGCCCATCGGGCAACTTATGCCCTTAAATGTTCCTCTCAGGCCGTGGTCTCATATTTCCATGGATTTTGTGGTTGACCTTCCCCTTTCAGCCGGATTCCGAGTCATATGGGTAGTAGTGGACCGTTTTAGTAAAATGGCTCATTTTATTGCTCTTCCCCGATTGCCTTCTGCCCAAGGGTTGGCAGTTTTGTTTCTCCGCCATGTATTCAGGCTTCATGGGTTGCCTACTGATATTGTTTCTGATCGGGGTCCACAATTCATCGCACAATTCTGGAAATGTTTTTGTGCCTCTTTGAAGATGAAATTGTCGTTAACATCCGGTTACCACCCACAATCCAACGGGCAAACCGAACGAGTTAACCAATCATTGAAACAATATTTGCGCTTGTATTCAGCCAAACTCCAGAATGATTGGTCCGAGTTTCTTCCGTTGGCTGAATTTGCTTACAATAATTCTTGTCATTCCTCCACTAAAGAGTCTCCATTCTTTTCAGTTTTTGGTTTTCACCCCAGAGCTAATTCTTTTTTTCATCATTCCTCAGTCTCCTCGCTAACCTTAACCTCCCATCTCAGAGCCATTTGGAAAAAGGTGCACCTTGCTCTCAGAAAAGCGGCCTTTCGAGAGAAGAAATTTTCTGACAGGCTCCGACGTCCTTGCACTTTTAAGGTGGGAGATAGGGTGTGGTTGTCGACTCGCAACATCAGGCTTCGACAATCCTCGGCTAGACTGGGACCCAAATTGATTGGGCCATTTCTTATTATTAAAAGAGTCAACCCAGTTGCCTTTCGGTTACGTTTACCAAGATCTCTCAGGATTGGAAATACATTTCATTGTTCCCTGTTGAAACAATACGTTTCTTCCAGTAGATTTCCTCGGAAGATCTCTCAGGGTAGATCTCCCGTGGATGTACAGGGACAACAGGAGTTCTTGGTAGAGAAGGTTCTCGATTCCAAATTGTCCCGGGGTCGGCTGTATTTTCTAGTTCACTGGAAAGGCTATGGTCCGGAGGAAAGGTCTTGGGTCCTGGATAAGGATCTTCATGCCCCGAGGCTCAAGAGGGCATTTTTTCAGGAATTTCCTCAGAAACCTGGCTTTAGGGGTTCCTTGACCCCTCCTCAAGGGGGGTACTGTTAGGCGCCGGGGTCCGCTTGTCTGCGCGGCCCGGCGCCTAGCAGCTAGAGACGCCGTGCGCGTACAGCCGCCGGCTCCCTAGCAACGCTAGACGCCGGGCGCGCTGAGCCGCACGGACCCTAGCAACGGGGACGCCACTGGCGGACCGCGTTCCCCGTTGCTAGGCTTTAGGGAATTTAGATATTCACCTGCTCTCTGGCCGTGCAGCAAGGCAGCTGCACGGCATTTATTCTAATCAGCCTTTAGCAGCTGATTGGAGGACTCCTTGTTAAATACACTCCCAGGGCTTCTCACAGACGCCGGTAATAGCTTCCTGCATGCTGCCTTTGTTTGCTGAGAGTCTGTTTCCAGTCCTGCTGTATCCGGTCATTCCAGTCCTCAGAAGTCCGGTATTCGGGAGTTGTCATCTTATCCCAAGAGGTCGTTTGGTTCCCTGGAGTCCTGACTGATCACCGTTTTATATCCAGTGGTGTTCGTGAGTTGCGGCTCTGCCGTGTGTTGCGGCTCAGCCGCTTTACCTTTTATATTTTGTGTTTGGAGCATTTGCGGAGGGCTCCGCTTCCACAAGTCCTCTCTGGTACTCGGCGGTGCCGGGTAGGAGAATTGGTCAAGTGGATATTTTGGTTGTCCTTTTCCCTGGCGGTTTCTCCGCACATATTATAGTTTTGAGTTTGCTTAGCCCCTGGCCTGGTTGTTTAGTTAGAGGGCCTCTTGTTATCACCCTGTCTCGGGTTTCCCTTTGTCTCTCATTAAGACCGGGGGGCATCGAAGTTGGGCAGACATAATCCGCCCTTCAAACGCGGCTGCCAAGGGCTCAAGAAACCATAGTCTCGCAGGGGATTTCTTACAACACGGGTGAGACAACAGAGTTAGGGCGCCAGGGGCTATTTTCCTGTCCTGCTCCCTTCCCCAGCATTCTGTTCCAGTGCTCCGGTCCTTGCCATAAGATCTCCTCTGACCAGAGTGCTGGAATCATAACACTCTGCTAGCTGTGGCCATTGTGTGTATAAGCGGCTCTACTACCTGTGGCCACAGCACCTTCGTATCTTATCTACAGTGCATTGCTATTACTCATCTGGTACTTCATAATGCAGACACTAGCAGTATATACTACACTATGTTATTCATTGTGCCCTGCGGCCACTCTGCACGCCCTCACAAAGGCCTACGCCCCCTTGACAATCGCACGCCCCCCCCCCTACAATATTTACCCACTGCCATAAAAAAAATCAGGTAATACTCCATGTAATAACAATTATAGCACAGCTGAAGCCCGTGCAGGGGATAATGGGTCGTAGCCTCTTGCAACGGTATTTTCTCTCTAACCCCTTGCCTCTCTTTATCCTCTCCCTACCACCCTGACTCTCCCTATCCTTTACCGATCGCACAGCGTGTCTGTACATTCCCTTTCTCCCCCCCTACACCTCTCTATCTTATCTCAACTGGACACCATTTCTGTATGCCCTCTATACTGCCCTGCGTTTCTGATTCTGTTATCTACCGCCCTGCGTATGTTCAAAGCCGTGCAGAGGTTAACGGGGCGTAGCCCCTAACGACGGTGTGAAGAGCGCCCGTAGGGCGCGATGAATCACCTAGTTCTAAGTAAATGATTCAGAACTTGCATTTCCTAGAGAATGAATGTAAAGAAATCCTAAAAGTGTGTTTCTATTTTATAACCATAAAACTTCACATACATAAAGGGTCTCCTTTTAGAATTTGAAGTTAAAACTCACTAGAATGAACTACAGTGTTACATCTCAGACAAATTAGGTTGCGCTGCAGGGAGCATAATCTGAATTTAAAATGTGCTGACATATTTAGTGTTGGGAGAGTCACTCAAGGGCTCCTAACTCATTGTTAAATCCGTGTTTAAAGTTAGCCAGTATTGTGTGCTACGTGTAAAAGTAGACTGTGTGTTCTATGGGAATATATACGGGTGACAGGCTGTCACTATACCGACAGCAGCATCCCGGGAGCAAGGCCCCGCGTGGGCTCGGTGGCGAGCTTTGCCCGCCACAGGTTATATTCCCACTCGGGTGGTGGTGTGGACCCACCACCTGAGTGAGAATACCGGGATGCAATCCCGACCGCCAGCATTTCCCACCTGTCTGGATCCTGCACGCCGGGATCCCGACAGATGGTTTATTAACCGCATCCCGTTCTATGCATGCAAAAAAAAAATAGCTGTCCAGTATTTCTTTAATAGAACAGAGGTAAGTCCAGGTAATTTTTTTGTGGTGGGAAAGTTTAGTGAGTTCTTTCCATATTCAAGCTGCCTGCTACCTGAAAGGGAATGGATGCTTCATCTGTTGATTTAGCTTGCAGTTTTTCCAGAAAGTTTTGCGCATGTGCAGTAGAGAAATCGCTGGGAAAATGGCCACCGTGGACCATGGGCTTCTGATTGATCGACTGATACATTTTTGTGGACTGCATGGCACAGTCCTAAGCTGGTTCAAAACATTTCACACAGATCACAGAGTATCGTCTGGAGTATACTCACCATCAGTGCCATTGCCATGTGGTGTCCCACAAGGTTATATACTATCCCCCATGCTTTTGCAGTATACATGCTCCCGCTGGGTGGAATAATCAGGCGCCATGGCCTGGCCTACCACTGCTATACACAACTGTACTTGTCCTTTGCTCAGGGCACTGATAATCCAATAGCAACCCTAAACGGCTGTCTAGCTGAGCTCCAGGAGTGGATGAGTGCCAGTAGGCTGCGACTGAACCCGGATAAAACAGAGGTCCTTATTATAGGACTTCAACATCAAAGGACAAAACTGCAGCATAGCCAACCAACTGGACTTACACTCTGGGATTAAAAATTACAAACCACTGATCATGTGTGGAATCTTGGTGTTGTCCTGGATGGTTGCTTGACACTTAAACATCACATATCAGCCACAATCAAATCCTCATTCACCTGAGGAGCATAGCCAGAATCAAGCACTTAATTCCCTCAGATGATCTGCCAAAAGTCATACATGTATTTGTATCATCTCTATTAGACTACTGTAATGCCCTCTACCTTGGTCTACCAGCAAAAGAATTGCAATGCTTACAGCTGGTGCAAAACACAGCTGCCAGGCTGTTAACCAACCAGCCCTGTTCTAGCCACATAACACCCATACTCTACTCCCTTCACTGGCTGCCTGTAAGATGGCGAGTCATCTTCAAGATTGGCTTTCTGAGTTTCAAAGCACTACATGACCATGGCCCAAGGTACCTGAAGCAGCTACTGACCCCATATTGCCCCACTCGATTACTGCGATCTGTAGATGAAGGACTTTTAGCAGTACCTAGAATCTCCCGTAATTCATCTGGGGGTCGAGCTTTTAGTCATGCGGCTCCGACTCTATGGAACTCACTTCCCCGCACAGTGTGAGAGGCCCCAGCTATAGAATCCGTCAAAAGTAGACTCAAGACTTTCCTTTTTACTCAAGCATTCCCATAATTGTCCCTTTAGTATCTCCATGCTTCTGTATGTTATGAAAATCTGTTCTGTACTTCATTATTTTCTGTACTATATTATGCTCTGTATCTGTTAAGCGCCTTGAGTCCTATTGGAGAAAGAGCACTATATAAATAAAATTACTACTATTATTTTTCCAAAGATCTGCGCATGCGCATTAGGGGGGTCATTCTGAGTTGATCGCTAGCTAAAAATGTTCGCAGCAATGAAGCAAAAAAAATGGCACTTCTGCGCATGCAGCACGTACTTTCACAACGGCCGATGTAGTTTCACACAAGGTCTAGTGAAGCTTTTCAGTCGCTCTGGTGGCCGCAGAGTGATTGACATGAAGTGGGCGTTTCTGGGTGTCAACTGACCGTTTTCAGGGAGTGTTCTAAAAAACACAGGCGTGCCAGGAAAATCGCAGGCGTGGCTGGGCGAACGCAGGTCGTGTTTGTGACGTCAAATCCGGAACTGAACAGTCTGAAGTGATCGCAAGCGCTGAGTAGGTCTGAAGCTACTCTGAACTGCACAAAATTATTTTGCAGCCGCTGTGCGATCCTTTCGTTCGCACTTCTGCTAAGCTAAAATACACTCCCAGTGGGAGGCGGCATAGCATTTGCTCGGCTGCTAAAAACAGCTAGCGAGCGATCAACTCGGAATGACCCCCTAGGTTCTGAGCCCTCTAGGACTCAGACTCTACAGCGCTGCAGGCAGAGAGGTGGTTGCCCGGACGGAGGCAGCTGCACATGGGCCTCCTCCTCTTTTAAAGCACCCCTGATCGGACCTTTATTAAAACTTTGCTATAGGGCTCAACAGCACTCTTCTACCCCAGATTCTGGTGAGGTACTGTCTCTTTTTTTTCTGCTTTTTACATACTTCTAGCAACAGTGTCTTAAGAGAGGAGGGGGACTGTATGTCGAAGATGATGAACGTCTCGGAAGGCCTTGCACAGCAAAACACAAAAATATGGAAACAAATTTAGAAAAATGTCCGAATTGAACATTGACAAAGAAACCGTTAGGCAAGTTTTGAATCAAGATCTTAACATGACAAAAGTTTGTGCAAAGATGGTTCCAAAGATTCTCACTGCCGAGCAGAAAGAGAAACGTAAGCTAACTTGTACAGACATTTTGGAACTAATTCAAGCAGATCACATTTTTCAGATAAAGTTATCTGTGATGAAACATCGATCTTCCAGTATGATCCTGAAATATAACAGCAGTCCATGCACTGGAAAACACCATCATCACCAAGAATAAAGATGCACGTCAAAGCAAATCCAAATTCAAAGCCATGTTTATTTTTTTCTTTGAAACAAGACTGTTTTTATTCTTCCAGACTAGCTACCAGAAGGTGCAACAGTGAATCAACATTACTACAAAAATGTTCTAGAAACTTTGCGGGAATGAATCAGAAGAAAGAGGCCAGAGTTGTGGTAAAATGGTTATATCATCTATCAGGACAACGCACCAGCCTATACATCTCTCTCTGTGAAGCAGTTTTTGGATAAGAAACAGGTTGCAGTGCTGGAACACCCTTCTTACTCGCCAGACCTAGCACTGAGTGACCTCTTTCTTTTCCCCAAAGTCAAATCTGTACTGAAGAGAACCTGTTTTTCATCAGTCACTGAGGTAAAGAAGAAAACAAAGTTAGGTATTAAAGGTGAGCGCTGTTCCTTCCCAAGGACATGTGCAGAAGATAGTTATTCAATGTCCAATTTTTAAAAAAATATTTTTTATTTTTATATCCATGATAATTTGGTGACACAGTGCACATTATACATGGATTGGACATACATAGATAAAACATGAAATAGTTAAAATGATTGAAGTTAAAATGAATTATTGTACAGACCCTTAAATGTAAACTAGTAGTGCCGTACTACTAATGGGACTGTGATCTTCTTGGACTCTTACCAGAAATCGGTGATATCCATCTACATTGGCAAGTGTGTGGTGTGTTGCTGGGCTGCCAGCTGGAACCCCATTTACATCGAACCCCATTTACATCGAAGGCACACCACATGCCTCTTACGGTATGAGCCAGAAGTTCCACCATTCATGATTTGCACATAGACTGCTTTGTCATTTGTTTACATTTAAGGGTCTGTGCAATAATTCATTTTAACTTCAATCATTTTAAAAAAAATTGGACATTGAATAACTATCTTCTGCACATGTCCTTGGGAAGGAACAGCGCTCACCTTTAATACCTAACTTTGTTTGTACCATAATTTCTGACATTTGATGTTAGTGTCTTTTTGGTATTTTTGGTCTGTGGCATATTCCTTTCCCAAAGTACGCAATAATCCACCAAAATCCTTCTTTTTCGTAAAGAAGAAAACGACAGAGCTGTTAAGACAGCCGACAGATAATGAGCTATAGCAGCGGTGGCCAACCCGCGGCTCTCGAGACGCATGCGGCTCGATCCGCACCTGGCCACCGCTGCCCGACACACACTGCCCAGCAGATCTCCGGCGTGTGAGGGGAGGAGAGCGTAGCGTGCGCGTCTCCTGCCCCTCTGACTCCGGCAGCGGTATTTTCAATTCGGCGTCGGCCCATGAGCCACTCAGAACTCGCGGTCTGGCAGCTAAGGCTCCTGATTGGCTGCTGGACAGCGAGCTCTGATTGGCTCACAGGCCGGCGCCGGATTGAAGATAAACACTGCCGCCGGAGTCAGCGGGGCAGGAGAGGCGCATGCTGCGCTCTCCTACCCTCCAGCAGAATGGTGAGCAGATCTTGGGGGGGGGGGGGGGGGGGCTGAGGCAATTTGGGGACATTTGTGTCTGGCATTGGGGGCATGTCCGTCACTGGGACATATCTGGGGCATGTCTGGCACTCGGGCATGTCTGACACTGGGGGCATGTCTGGCACTGGGTCATTATCTGGCACTGGGGGCATGTCTGGCACTGGGGGCATATCTGGCACTGTGGGGACATGTGTATCTGGCAATGGGGGCATGTCTGGCACTGGGGCATGTCGGGTATTGGGGGCATATCTGGCACTGGGGGCATGTCTGGCACTGTGGGGACATATGTATCTGGCACTGGGGGCATGTCTGGCACTGTGGGAGCATGTGTATCTGGCACTGTGTGCATAGCTGGCACTGTGGGGACATGTGTATCTGGCACTGGGGGCATAGCTGGCACTGTGAAGACATGTGTATCTGGCACAGGGGGCATAGCTGGCACTGTGGGGACATGTGTATCTGGCACTGGGGGCATAGCTGGCACTGGGCATATCTGGCACAGTGGGGTCATGTGTATCTGGCACTCTGGGAACATGTGTATCCAGCACTGGGGGCATATCTGGCACTGTATGGACATGTGTATCTGGCACTGTGGGGCATATATGTATTTGGCACTGTGCGGAATATATGTATTTGGCACTGTGGGGCATGTACCTGGCATTGTAGGAGCATGTATATCTGCTACTGTGGGGACATGTGTATCTGGCACTGTGGGGACATATGTCTATCTGGCACTGTGGAGGCACCCATTTTTTGTCATTTTTATATGTATGTTGGACTGTACTGGGGTATTATATGTATGTGGCACTGTACAACATGACTAAAAACGGGGTTATGACACAAGGTCATACTCCTACAAATGTGATACCGAAAAGGTGTGCGCACAAAAAAGGAGTGTGGCTTTGCGACAACTAGGCCACGCACCCATTTTTGCACGCGCGCGCGCGCATGATAGTGGCTCTTCACCTTTACTGTGGATCTTTTCTGGCTCTTTGCCTCTGACTGGTTGGCCACCCCTGAGCTATAGCATGGCTTTAACCAAAGGAAAATAAGAATGTAGCGGTGTGTGAATACAGAAGGGAAGTACAAATGAGATGAATGGAGTTAAAATGTACTTACTATAATTTATGTTTAATTATATTATCAGTCACACTATTTAATAGCAGTGTTATTTGTGAAAAGAGACCAGTGGTCTCCAACCTTAATTGTGGTGCGAGCTACTTGAGAAAAATTAAACCTCCTTAAGAGCTACTAATGTTTTTGAAAAAAATGCTATACTTGAATGGTTGCTGGGGCTCTCTCAGTGTTGAGACCGGACTCGTGGGCACTAGTGTAGCTATAAATTTTGATGCCCACAGCCAAAAAACTTTCTCGTGCCCCCTCCCATTGCCATATGAAAAGTAAAGAATTAGGACGCACCTACGTGCTCTAAAAAGGGTGTGTGGCCTCACTGTAAGGGGCATGCATTGCAGGAAAAGACTACCTTATACCCCAGTTTTGAAACCTGCACACCCAGACATTAGCCACTACAGGAAAATTAAAATCCTGATTCATTATACATTATTTGTCATTTTTCCTCCCCATAGTAATGCCCCTCATACACTATTCCACACACCGCAATGCCCCTTATAAAATATGCCACACACCTTAATGCCCATTACACATTATGCCACACACAGCAATGCCCCTGACACATCATGCCACACACTGCAATGCCCATGACACATTATTCCACACATCATAATGCCTGTGACACATTATGCCACCTGCTACAATGCCCGTGATACATTGTGCCACACACCTCAATGCCCGTGATACATTATGCCACACACTGTAATGCCCATTACACATTATGCCCCACAGTAAGGCTTCTCAATACTTTTAAATTAACTGCTCATTGTCTGGGGTCTGATACTCGTTTCCGGGGTGTTAAAGCTGATTAACTTTCAGGAATAAAAGCAATCCCTTTTTAACTTATATTTGTGCAGGCCGCTGCAACCGCTAAGCGTGTATGTGTGAAACCCCTAACAGATGCGTACACGTTGCATGCGCACGCCGTCACGCTGTAAGCACAGAGTAGCTACACGTGAGGCGAAATACACTCTATAACCCCTAGCAGGAAAGGGACACGACACCAATTGTATTTAAAATATGTTGGGATCCGACCCACCAACAGTTATTTACTAAAAGGGGGTTACAACAATAATACAATCACAATAAGAGAAGAGGCTACAATCAATGATACATACATTTGTTTCGCCAGCGCCACCCGGTCCCGGTCCTCAGTCAATCAAGATAGATGACCTTCAGAGAATGTGTATGGCCGGCCAGGCTGCTGGGCTTTTATACATTTGTCCAAAACATGATACAATAGAAACTGTAATCTCTTCACCTATAGGTCACTGGGATGCTCATTTACAGTACTGGAGGGGTCATAGGTCGGTTTGAATAGGTGGGCGATGCCTGGTCCAGGTGTACTTGCAGTTGGTCTCCACTGGGTTCCTGCCGAATATCAGGAGTACAGTAAAATAAGAATTTACTTACCGATAATTCTATTTCTCATAGTCCGTAGTGGATGCTGGGGACTCCGAAAGTACCATGGGGAATAGCGGCTCCGCAGGAGACTGGGCACAAAAGTAAAAGCTTTAGGACTACCTGGTGTGCACTGGCTCCTCCCCCTATGACCCTCCTCCAAGCCTCAGTTAGGATACTGTGCCCGGACGAGCGTACACAATAAGGAAGGATTTTGAATCCCGGGTAAGACTCATACCAGCCACACCAATCACACCGTACAACTTGTGATTTGAACCCAGTTAACAGCATGATAACAGAGGAGCCTCTGAAAAGATGTCTCACAACAATAATAACCCGATTTTTGTAACAATAACTATGTACAAGTATTGCAGACAATCCGCACTTGGGATGGGCGCCCAGCATCCACTACGGACTATGAGAAATAGAATTATCGGTAAGTAAATTCTTATTTTCTCTAACGTCCTAGTGGATGCTGGGGACTCCGAAAGGACCATGGGGATTATACCAAAGCTCCCAAACGGGCGGGAGAGTGCGGATGACTCTGCAGCACCGAATGAGAGAACTCCAGGTCCTCCTCAGCCAGGGTATCAAATTTGTAGAATTTTGCAAACGTATTTGCCCCTGACCAAGTAGCTGCTCGGCAAAGTTGTAAAGCCGAGACCCCTCGGGCAGCCGCCCAAGATGAGCCCACTTTCCGTGTGGAATGGGCTTTTACAGATTTTGGCTGTGGCAGGCCTGCCACAGAATGTGCAAGCTGAATTGTACTACAAATCCAACGAGCAATCGTCTGCTTAGAAGCAGGGGCACCCAGCTTGTTGGGTGCATACAGGATTAACAGCGAGTCAGATTTTCTGACTCCAGCCGTCCTGGAAACATATATTTTCAGGGCCCTGACTACGTCCAGCAACTTGAAATCCTCCAAGTCCCTAGTAGCCGCAGGCACCACAATAGGCTGGTTTAAGTGAAATGCTGAAACCACCTTAGGGAGAAATTGAGGACGAGTCCTCAATTCTGCCCTGTCGGTATGAAAAATTAGGTAAGGGCTTTTATAGGATAAAGCCGCCAATTCTGATACACGCCTGGCTGAAGCCAGGGCTAACAGCATTACCACTTTCCATGTGAGATATTTTAAGTCCACAGTGGTGAGTGGTTCAAACCAATGTGATTTTAGGAATCCCAAAACTACATTGAGATCCCAAGGTGCCACTGGAGGCACAAAAGGAGGCTGTATATGCAGTACCCCCTTGACAAACGTCTGAACTTCAGGAACTGAAGCTAGTTCTTTTTGGAAGAATATTGACAGGGCCTAAATTTGAACCTTAATGGACCCTAATTTGAGGCCCATAGACAGTCCTGTTTGCAGGAAATGCAGGAATCGACCCAGTTGAAATTCCTCTGTAGGGGCCTTCCTGGCCTCACACCACGCAACATATTTACGCCAAATACGGTGATAATGTTGCACAGTTACATCCTTCCTGGCTTTGATCAGGGTAGGGATAACTTCATCCGGAATGCCTTTTTCCTTCAGGATCCGGCGTTCAACCGCCATGCCGTCAAACGCAGCCGCGGTAAGTCTTGGAACAGACATGGTCCCTGCTGGAGCAGGTCCTTTCTTAGAGGTAGAGGCCACGGGTCTTCCGTGAGCATCTCTTGAATTTCCGGGTACCAAGTCCTTCTTGGCCAATCCGGAGCCACGAGTATAGTCTTTACACCTCTCCTTCTTATGATTCTCAGTACCTTGGGTATGAGAGGCAGAGGAGGGAACACATATACTGACTGGTACACCCACGGTGTTACCAGAGCGTCCACAGCTATTGCCTGAGGGTCCCTTGACCTGGCGCAATATCTGTCCAGTTTTTTGTTGAGGCGGGACGCCATCATGTCCACCTTTGGTTTTTCCCAACGGTTCACAATCATGTGGAAGACTTCTGGGTGAAGTCCCCACTCCCCCGGGTGAAGATCGTGTCTGCTGAGGAAGTCTGCTTCCCAGTTGTCCACTCCCGGAATGAACACTGCTGACAGTGCTATCACATGATTTTCCGCCCAGCGAAGAATCCTTGCAACTTCCGTCATTGCCCTCCTGCTTCTTGTGCCGCCCTGTCTGTTTACGTGGGCGACTGCCGTGATGTTGTCCGACTGGATCAACACCGGCTGACCCTGAAGCAGAGGCCTTGCCTGACTTAGGGCATTGTAAATGGCCCTTAGTTCCAGGATATTTATGTGAAGTGACGTTTCCATGCTTGACCACAAGCCCTGGAAATTTTTTCCCTGTGTGACTGCTTCCCAGCCTCTCAGGCTGGCATCCGTGGTCACCAGGACCCAATCCTGAATGCCGAATCTGCGGCCCTCTAGGAGATGAGCACTCTGTAACCACCACAGGAGAGACACCCTTGTCCTTGGAGACAGGGTTATCCGCTGATGCATTTGAAGATGCGATCCGGACCATTTGTCCAATCTGCCGAATGGAATCGCTTCGTAAGAAGCCACCATCTTTCCCAGGACCCTTGTGCATTGATGCACTGACACTTGGCCTGGTCTTAGGAGGTTCCTGACTAGGTCGGATAACTCCCTGGCTTTCTCCTCCGGGAGAAACACCTTTTTCTGTACTGTGTCCAGAATCATCCTTAGGAACAGCAGACGTGTCGTCGGAATCAGCTGCGATTTTGGAATATTTAGAATCCATCCGTGCTGTCGTAGTACTACTTGAGATAGTGCTACTCCGACCTCTAACTGTTCTCTGGACCTTGCCCTTATCAGGAGATCGTCCAAGTAAGGGATAATTAAGACGCCTTTTCTTCGAAGAAGAATCATCATTTCGGCCATTACCTTGGTAAAGACCCGGGGTGCCGTGGACAATCCAAACGGCAGCGTCTGAAACTGATAGTGACAGTTCTGTACCACAAACCTGAGGTACCCTTGGTGAGAAGGGCAAATTGGGACATGGAGGTAAGCATCCTTGATGTCCAGAGACACCATATAGTCCCCTTCTTCCAGGTTCGCTATCACTGCTCTGAGTGACTCCATCTTGAACTTGAACCTTTTTATGTAAGTGTTCAAGGATTTCAGATTTAAAATGGGTCTCACCGAGCCGTCCGGCTTCGGTACCACAAACAGCGTGGAATAATACCCCTTTCCCTGTTGTAGGAGGGGTACCTTGATTATCACCTGCTGGGAATACAGCTTGTGAATGGCTTCCAATACCGCCTCCCTGTCGGGGGGAGACGTTGGTAAAGCAGACTTCAGGAAACGGCGAGGGGGAGACGTCTCGAATTCCAATTTGTACCCCTGAGATACTACCTGCAGGATCCAGGGGTCCACTTGCGAGTGAGCCCACTGCGCGCTGAAATTCTTGAGACGGGCCCCCACCGTGCCTGAGTCCGCTTGTAAGGCCCCAGCGTCATGCTGAGGACTTGGCAGAAGCGGGGGAGGGCTTCTGTTCGTGGGAAGAGGCTGTCTGCTGCAGTCTTTTTCCCCTTCCTCTGCCCCGGGGCAGATATGAGTGGCCTTTTGCCCGCTTGCCCTTATGGGGACAAAAGGACTGAGCCTGAAAAGACGGTATCTTTTTCTGCTGAGAGGTGACCTGGGGTAAAAAGGTGGATTTCCCAGCCGTTGCCGTGGCCACCAGGTCCGATAGACCGACCCCAAATAACTCCTCCCCTTTATACGGCAATACTTCCATATGCCGTTTGGAATCCGCATCACCTGACCACTGTCGCGTCCATAACCCTCTTCTGGCAGAAATGGACATCGCACTTACTCTTGATGCCAGAGTGCAAATATCCCTCTGTGCATCTCGCATATATAGAAATGCATCCTTTAAATGCTCTATAGTCAATAATATATTGTCCCTGTCCAGGGTATCAATATTTTCAGTCAGGGAATCCGACCAAGCCACCCCAGCACTGCACATCCAGGGTGAGGCGATTGCTGGTCGCAGTATACTACCAGTATGTGTGTATATACTTTTTAGGATATTTTCCAGCTTCCTATCAGCTGGTTCCTTGAGGGCGGCCGTATCTTTGTTTTGATAAGCGTGTGAGCGCCTTATCTACCCTAGGGGGTGTTTCCCAACGCGCCCTAACCTCTGGCGGGAAAGGGTATAATGCCAATAATTTTTTAGAAATTAGCAGTTTTTTATCGGGGGAAACCCACGCTTCATCACACACCTCATTTAATTCATCTGATTCAGGAAAAACTACGGGTAGTTTTTTCACACCCCACATAATACCCTTTTTTGTGGTACTTGTAGTATCAGAAATGTTCAAAACCTCCTTCATTGCCGTGATCATGTAACGTGTGGCCCTACTGGAAAATACGTTTGTTTCCTCACCGTCGACACTGGAGTCAGTGTCCGTGTCAGTGTCTGTATCGACCTGAGGTAACGGGCGTTTTAGAGCCCCTGACGGTGTTTGAGACGCCTGTACAGGTATTAACTGATTTGCCGGCTGTCTCATGTCGTCAACAGTCTTTTGTAAAGTGCTGACACTATCACGTAATTCTTTCCATAAGACCATCCAGTCAGGTGTCGACTCCCTAGGGGGTGACATCACTAACACAGGCAATTGCTCCGCCTCCACACCATTTTCCTCCTCATACATGTCGACACAACGTACCGACACACAGCACACACACAGGGAATGCTCTGACAGAGGACAGGACCCCACTAGCCCTTTGGGGAGACAGAGGGAGAGTTTGCCAGCACACACCAGAGCGCTATATATATATAGGGATAACCTTATATAAGTGTTTTTCCCTGATATAGCTGCTGTATATATTTATCTGCCAAATTAGTGCCCCCCCTCTCTTGTTTTACCCTGTTTCTGTAGTTCAGGACTGCAGGGGAGAGTCAGGGAGCCTTCCTCCAACGGAGCTGTGAGGAAAAAATGGCGCCAGTGTGCTGAGGAGATAGGCTCCGCCCCCTTCTCGGCGGCCTTTCTCCCGCTTTTTTATGGAAAAATTGGCAGGGGTTAAATGCATCCATATAGCCCAGGAGCTATATGTGATGTATTTTTTGCCAAAAAAGGTGTTTTTATTGCGTCTCAGGGCGCCCCCCCCAGCGCCCTGCACCCTCAGTGACCGGAGTGTGAAGTGTGCTGAGAGCAATGGCGCACAGCTGCGGTGCTGTGCGCTACCTTATTGAAGACAGGACGTCTTCTGCCGCCGATTTTCCGGACCTCTTCAGTCTTCTGGCTCTGTAAGGGGGCCGGCGGCGCGGCTCTGGGACCCATCCATGGCTGGGCCTGTGATCGTCCCTCTGGAGCTAATGTCCAGTAGCCTAAGAAGCCCAATCCACTCTGCACGCAGGTGAGTTCGCTTCTTCTCCCCTTAGTCCCTCGGTGCAGTGAGCCTGTTGCCAGCAGGTCTCACTGAAAATAAAAAACCTACTTTAAACTTTTACTCTAAGCAGCTCAGGAGAGCCCCTTAGTATGCACCCTTCTCGTTCGGGCACAAAAATCTAACTGAGGCTTGGAGGAGGGTCATAGGGGGAGGAGCCAGTGCACACCAGGTAGTCCTAAAGCTTTTACTTTTGTGCCCAGTCTCCTGCGGAGCCGCTATTCCCCATGGTCCTTTCGGAGTCCCCAGCATCCACTAGGACGTTAGAGAAATACAGTTAATATTAATATTCTTTTCCTGCGCATATCTATGCGCAGGAGCGTGCTATCTTCTGCAAACTGCTACTGGAATATTGCTCTTAAAATACCTTACAGCTGGGTACCAAACACCACCTCCTAGCCTAATTCTGTCCCCTCATATCCTGTAAAGGTGAATCTCTTTGTTGTTATACCTTTTAAGCAAGTATAACTTGCTGGTGTGGTGCATGCAGGCTATGTGTAAATTGTGCACTATGTGGATTAAATATGAAATATGTCTTTGTGGCTTTTCCATGCGAATACAAATGCTACCGTAATTACTCATACCACGCGCTAATACTCACCACCGCGTGAGCGGTTATACGCAACTTGCGAGTATGCGCACGCGCGTCAGAACAAGTATGCGCATGGAGGCCATCTGTGTGGTGTTTGTACGTGATGTGTATGGCTGTAATATTTTTGACTTCGACAAGGGGTAACACGTTCATTGCCAGGGGTTTCATGCTTTGGATTCCATGCTCGTTGCCAGAGGTTTCATGCTCTGGGTGTCTTGCTGGTTGCCAGAGGTGTATTTCTTGTTGCCTGGGGTGTAATGGTTGTTGCCAGGGGTTTCATGCTCTGGGTGTCATGCTCGTTGCCAGGTATGTATTGCTTGTTGCCAGGGGTGTAATACTCTGGGTGTCATGGAAGAAGATGCAGCTTTGTAGAAAGCCGCATCCTCTATGGCTGGTGTCACAGCTGAACAGCGCTCTCGGCACTCGCGAGCGACAGGTTGTCGATTGCTGCCATAGACACATAATGTCATATTAATGTGTTTGACCTCTGGGAGATACAATTTTATATGACCTAATCTTTTTATTTCACCTTTAACATTGCATGTAAATCCAGAAATACTCAAGTGCATATTTAAAAACGTAAATAATTTATACCTTTGCTGCTTGTGCTTTCACTGTCTGATGTGGAAACCTTTGCCTCTCTGTTGTGGTGTGGATAAGAGGAAGAACAAAGTTTGCTGCTGAAGGTTGTTTCCAGAGCAGATAGAAGATTCCTTGTATATTGCGCCAAACAGGTAACACAATGCCTGCATTCTATTTCATCTTTAACATCTATGAATTTATTTGGGGTACTACATAGTAATGCCCCTTATACATTATACCACACAGTAAAACTCCCCTTGCAGCCTCTTACCTTTTCCTTTGTCCCTCAAGCAGCCTCTCACCTCCCCTTGTGCCAGCAGCAGACGTCTCTCCTTCCCTCATGTCAGCAGCAGAAGCCTCTCACCTCCCACTCCTGCCAGCAGCAGCAGTAGGTCTGGATTTGGTGCCGGGCCCAGCTTCAATTGGTTTGTACACAACACCAGATTTGAAATTACAGTGGTGCTGTTCTGCTGTCAGACATTGCTTGGATGCCTGCCGATGCACCAGCTGTCGGCTGGCACCAAATCTTCCAGCAGGTGACACGAAGTAACAGTAGATCTTCTGGCAGGCGGCACAGCAGGGTTTAGCTTTCAAAGTGCTGTACTGTTGTATACAGGCACACTTTGGGCACTGAACCTCCATCTAAAACCTAGTAAAATGTCTAATTAGCCAGACATCACTATTAGTGCTTTATCTGAAGCCTATCTCAGGATAATTGTCAGGAAAAGTTGAAAGTAAACTGCTACAATTTGAGTTGCCAATGCAGCTGATATAACTTTCATAGCATATGCAGTCATCTTTATTGAAAACCTCACAATATAGGAGGTTTACTGTGAAACAGCTATCTATAGTCATCTCCTCCTCCCTCTTCTTCGTCTTTTTGTTCTTCTTCTCACAAGGGGTCCACAACTTCTTACAGAATGCATAAACAAAAACAGTGTAAAGAAAACAAGAAAAAAGTGGTTTATAAACATTGCTGTATCAGCGGGCATAACACCCAAAGCAGCAGTGGGCAGCCAAACCCAGAGGTTTGGTGCTGTTGTTGGCAGTGGGGAGGAGATGTTGTTATAAGTAAGGGAAGGAAGCACATGTAGGAAGAGGGCCCTGCTCGTGAGAAGCTTGAGGCACAACAAAAAAAGGGGTACTCATGTACTCTAAAGGTTGGGGAAAAACGTAGCTGTTCTGTTAGTTTTGGCATGGTTGTTGAAGCTTAAATTCTTTGAATACGGATCCTCCCTGTGATCAACCATGAGTCTATTGTAAAATATATTTTACCTATCTTACAAGACTTCCTGAAATGTTATAATAAACTAGAGCTAACTTATTTCTTATAATACAGAAACCTTTCTTGTCACGTTCGTTGGCTAAAGTTTTTTATGTTGTTTTCTTTGATTGTTGCTTAAATAGTGTATCCAAAAATTAATTTTTAGAAAATAATATATAGTTGGCAAAACAGTTGCCCAGCTATCACCATTTTTAAGGTATCTATCAATGTGTACCCAGGTTTTTGTAATTTGGTTTTGTATTTATTTGTGAATTTATACTTCTATAATAATAACAACTTTATATTAGGCCCTTTTATGTTGAAGCCTCATTCCCCTACACACACACACACACACACACACACACACACACACACACACACACACACACACACACACACACACACCTACCCTCCCATTTGCTTACGCCTCCCCTTTTTACACACTATTCTCTCTCTGTTCAATTTACATGTTTTTATTTCTATTGTATATTTTATATTTGAAAATGTAGCTCATTGATGATGCTTTCCCCATTTATCTGTTCAGCTTGTCTACTGCTATGAGCTCTTTAAATAAAGAATTTTACATATAATATATATCTATATAGATTGTCTCTCACCTGAATTCCCCACATTCCTATGGTATCAGCTCCTTCCAAGGGAGACCAAAGTAAAACCTGTGCAGTCTGCGCTAGCAGTGGAGGTTTGAAATTCCGGGTTTTCCAAGCTGGACAGGTCAGACAGGAACTCATCACTAAGAGACAAGAAGGTTTAAAACTCTCATACACCCAGTTTTCTGTGCACTGATGCTGGATAGCAGCCAGTTAGTAGGCCGCAGTCGCCTTAGTGCCAGGGACTGATGATATTGGCTGTGCCAGAGGAACATAGCAGATTGTGGCTGCAGGCCATTGCAGCACTGTTTATTATGCACCTTAGTGCTGGGATATTTACTTTTACCTGTTTAATGTTCCTGTTTGTCCATGCCTATGTCTATGCATGTTAAAGTGCAGTGTCTGCTGCCATTAAAGATACTGCTTCATTGCGAACCTGATGTCGTGAGTTCTCATTTCTGCAACCCTGTTAAATTGGGTGGACCTTTACTGGGAACTGCAGTGGTCCGGCGCAGCCCAGATGTTACACGTCTCTGGCATGGTAAAGGAACTGACAAGGCAGAATGTTCAGGTATATGTGGGTAAGGCTGGCTTAAAAACTGCAGTTGTATCAAGAACCTTGTAAAACTTCAAATCTGTTGTGTGTACTGAAAAAAGAGGTTTCTTTTCTGTGGTGCTTACTACATGTTTTCAAACTAAAGTGGGTACCGATTCAAAAGCAAGTTGCAGAACTCCAGCCGAGGTCCACACTACTGCACAGATTGTGGAATCAGTAGTTATCGACCAGTGCATAAGGTCCTTAGGTCGAAGTATGAGTTAATTAGTATGAAACTGACATAAATATGGCAAAAATTACGGAAAAGAGACGAGGGAATGGGCATCCTGTTAAGTTGGCACCCCACTGGCCTGTGATCCCATCTACACCCCCTGTTTGCAAAGACCCCAATTGAGACCCTGTTTTAGTCTGCTATGAGTGCGGAGAGCCAGGTCACATAAGATGGGCCTGTTCTAAGAAGTAAGAGCCTATGGAGTGTGGAGTGACCAACACCGGGGCAATGTACCCAGCCTTCTGTACTATGATACCCCTGGATCCAAGACTCCCATTGATGTGGTAGTATGTTTTGCTGAATGGCTGAGAACTACCGGCTATTATAGACTCAGGGAGTGAGCTAAACCTGATCTCAGAGGCTGTCCTACCCAGGCCAGTAGATAAAGTGCCAGGGTTAGTTGAGGTATTCTGTGTACATGGTTCCTTGGAATACTTCTCCCATGTGCGAGTGAGTCTCACCATAAAGGGGCGCACTTATGAGGTGGTAGCCGTGGTTGAACTCAAGTTCCCTTATCTACTCATATTGGGACGCAATTTCCTAGGATTTGCTGAGCTTTTAAAGGAACTTCAGAGACAAAGCAAGTGTAAAGTCTCCAAGGCCATACCTTATAAAGTGGAGAACCGTGTTAGTAGGCCGGAGAATCCTTAGTGCCAGGGACTGATGATATTGGCTGTGCCAGAGGAGCATAGTAGATTGTGACTGTAGGCCATTGCAGCAGACTGGTTATTACGTACCTTAGTGCTGGGATATTTACTTTTACCTGTTTTGTTTATTTGATGTGCCTGTTTATCCAAGCCTGTGTCTATGCATGGAAGTGTTTGCTGCCATCAAACCATCTACCGTGAACCTTCCTGTCATGAGTCCTCATTTCTACAACCCTGTTACATTATATTATATATGCTGGCTTTTATAAAAGCTATAGGGGGAGATTTATCAAACCTTGGAGAGAGAGAGGTTTCATATATCTTCCCTATAGTAATAGTTATTGATTATATATTACCACTTGGTTTACTCATGTTACATTTACCTGATGAACTAGATTGTTATTCTAGCTTCAAATTCTTTTCACTGTAATGTGCAATGATGGCTGTGTATGTTTTATGGTTGGCTCTTTGCACCTTAGGCTAGAGCAACAGGTAATACTTGTTGTACTGTACCAATGATAACACACTATGGGGCTGATTCAGAGATGGACGCAGCCGCTCGTCCGCATGCAGAATGCCCCATCCGGCCCCGACCGTCTTGTCTGCACATGCGCACAGGCCGCAAGATGATTGACAGTGGCGGGCGTTTGCGGGGCAGCGACGCAGCATTGCAGGGGGTGTGGCGGTCTAAACAGGGGCATTCCAGAAGCGTTTTCGGGGCGGCTGCATGATGTCACATGCAGCTGCACCTATTAAAAAATGGCGGCAGACCACCTGACGCTCTCGCAAATTTTGAACTCATGAAAAAATTTGAAAACATTAATTATTTCAACAAAGAAACTAATTGGATAAACATACAAAACTAGTTTAATTAATATTGAGCCTGAATGATGCACTTGTGTATATAGGGATATGATATAGAATCTTGCTGATCCCACTGTTAATTGCTTATTGGTTTTTGCTCATGTCAGAATGACAGAAAATCAGACTTGCCATGCTCTGGCCTATACACCAAGCAGCAGGATCACTCCTTAGTACAGGTATAGGGGTATATTCAATCGCGGTCGAATTTCAGCGTGAATTCAACAGTTTTTGGTTTCGACCCAATTCGACAGGCGAAACCCTCCAGCCGGGACCCGAATTCGACATATTCAATAAATAACGGATTTGACAGTCCCCCTGTCGAAAAACGGACCAATTGATGAATAGTGGGCGGCCTGGATTCGACTTCATGGACATCACAAAAGTGTTCAATAAATCCTGAAAAAAATTGCGTGGGGTCCCCACTCCTAAGCATAACCAGCCTTGGGCTCTTTGAGCCGGTCCTGGTTGTAAAAATACGGGGAAAAAATTGACTGTGGTACCCCCATATTTAAACAACCAGCACCGGGCTCTGCGCCTGGTCCTGGTGCAAAAAATACGGGGGACAAAAGACGTAGGGGTCCCCCGTATTTTTTTCACCAGCACCGGGCTCCACTAGTCAGAGAGATAATGCCACAGCCGGGGAACACTTTTATATAGGTCCCTGCGGCCGTGGCGTTAAATCCCCAACTAGTGACCCCTGGCCAGGGTACCCTGGAGGAGTGGGGACCCCTTAAATCAAGGGGTCCCCCCCTCCAACCACCCAAGGGCCAGGGGTGAAGTCCGAGGCTGTCCACCCCATCCTAGGGTGGCGGATGGGGGGCTGATAGCCTTTTGTGACAAAAAAAAGAATATTGTATTTCGTAGCAGAACCACAAGTCCCAGCAAGCCTCCCCCGCAAGCTGGTACTTGGAGAACCACAAGTACCAGCATGCGGGGGGAAAACGGGCCCGCATGCTACTACAAAAAAAATACCCCAAAAAAACACAACGCACACACCGTGACAGTACAACTTCATTACATACATGCACACCTACATACACACATACTTACCTATGTTGACACAAAGCAGTCGTTCCTCTTCTCCAGTAGAATCCAGGGGTACCTGTAAATAAAATTATCCTCACAAACAATCCTGTGTAGATCGGTCCTCTTCTTGTTTGTAATCCAGGGACTTGGTAAAAAAAACAATGAAGAACCCGAACCACGCACTGAAAGGGGTCCCTTTACACATGGGACCCCTTTCCCCGACTGGTGGGACCCCCCATGACTGCTGTCAAAGAGGGTCCCTTCAGCCAATCAGGGAGCGCCACGTCATGGCACTCTCCTGATTGGCTGTGCGCACCTGAACTGTCAGTCAGGCGGCGCACTGGAGATACAATGTAGCGCATAGGCGCTCCATTGTATCCAATGGTGGGAACTTTGCGGTTTGCGGTAGACCGCGAGGTTAAGTGGGGGCAACCACAAGAGTGATCCCACTTAACCTCGTGGTCTACCACAGACCGCAAAGTTCCCACCATTGGATACAATGGAGTGCCTATGTGCTATATTGTATCTCCAGTGCGCCGCCTGACTGACAGTTCAGATGCGCACAGCCAATCAGGAAAGTGCCATGACGTGGCGCTCCCTGCTTGGCTGAAGGGACCCTCTTTGACAGCAGTCACGGGAGGTCCCGCCAGCCGGGGAAAGGGGTCCCATGTGTAAACATGGGACCCCTTTCAGTGCGTGGATCGGGTTTTTTATTTTTTTATTTTACCAAGTCCCTAGATTACAAACTTAAAGAAGAGGACCAATCTACACTGGATTGTTGTGAGTATAATTTTATTTACAGGTACCCCTGGATTCTACTGGAGAAGAGGACCGACTGCTTTGTGTCAACATAGGTAAGTATGTGTGTATGTAGGTGTGCATGTATGTAATAAAGTTGTACTATCACGGTGTGTGCGTTGTGTTTTTTTGGGGGGTATTTTTTTGTAGTAGAACTACAGGTACCAGCAGGCCCGTTTCCCCCCGCATGCTGGTACTTGTGGTTCTCCAAGTACCAGCTTCACCTTGCGGGGGAGGCTTGCTGGGACTTGTGGTTCTGCTACAAAAAACAATATTTTTTTTGTCACAAAAGGCTATCAGCCCCCCATCCGCCGCCCTAGGATGGGGGGGACAGCCTCGGACTTCACCCCTGGCCCTTGGGTGGCTGGAGGGGGGGACCGCTTGATTTAAGGGGTCCCCACTCTTCCAGGGTACCCCGGCCAGGGGTGACTAGTTGGGGATTTAACGCCACGGCCGCAGGGACCTATATAAAAGTGTCCCCCGACTGTGGCATTATCTCTCTGACTAGTGGAGCCCGGTGCTGGTTGTTTAAATATGGGGGAACCCCTGTCAATTTCCCCCCCGTATTTTTACAACCAGGACCGGCTCAAAGAACCCGAGGCTGGTTATGCTTAGGAGGGGGGACCCCACGCAATTTTCCTCAGGATTTTTTACACTTTCCTAGAGATGAGCGGGTTCGGTTCCTCGGAATCCGAACCCGCCCGAACTTCATGTTTTTTTTCACGGGTCCGAGCGACTCGGATCTTCCCGCCTTGCTCGGTTAACCCGAGCGCGCCCGAACGTCATCATGACGCTGTCGGATTCTCACGAGACTCGGATTCTATATAAGGAGCCGCGCGTCGCCGCCATTTTCACACGTGCATTGAGATTGATAGGGAGAGGACGTGGCTGGCGTCCTCTCCATTTAGATTAGAAGAGAGAGAGTGAGATTGATTTGAGACAGAGACACTTGATTTACTGGAGCTTAGGAGTACTGTAGAGAGTGCAGAGTTTAGTAGTGACTGACCACAGTGACCACCAGACAGTGCAGTTTTATTTAATATAATCCGTTCTCTGCCTGAAAAAAACGATACACAGTGACTCAGTCACATACCATATCTGTGTGCACTGCTCAGCCCAGTGTGCTGCATCATCTATGTATATATCTGACTGTGCTCACACAGCTTATAATTGTAGGGGAGACTGGGGAGCAGTGCCAGTTATAGGTTATAGCAGGAGCCAGGAGTACATATTATTAAAATTAAACAGTGCACACTTTTGCTGCAGGAATGCCACTGCCAGTGTGACTGACCAGTGACCTGACCACACTGACCACCAGTATAGTTAGTAGTATACTATATTGTGATTGCCTGAAAAAGTTAAACACTCGTCGTGTGACTTGTGTGGTGTTTTTTTTTTATTCTATAAAAAACTCATTCTGCTGACAGACAGTGTCCAGCAGGTCCGTCATTATATAATATATACCTGTCCGGCTGCAGTAGTGATATATATATATTTTTTATATCATTATTTATCATCCAGTCGCAGCAGATACAGTACGGTAGTTCACGGCTGTAGCTACCTCTGTGTCGGCACTCGGCAGTCCATCCATAATTGTATACCACCTACCCGTGGTTTTTTTTTCTTTCTTCTTTATACATACATACTACATCTCTTTATCAACCAGTCTATATTAGCAGCAGACACAGTACAGTAGTCCACGGCTGTAGCTACCTCTGTGTCGGCACTCGGCAGTCCATCCATAATTGTATACCACCTACCCGTGGTTTTTTTTTCTTTCTTCTTTATGCATACATACTACATCTCTTTATCAACCAGTCTATATTAGCAGCAGACACAGTACAGTACGGTAGTCCACGGCTGTAGCTACCTCTGTGTCGGCACTCGGCAGTCCGTCCATAATTGTATACCACCTACCCGTGGTTTTTTTTTCTTTCTTCTTTATACATACATACTACATCTCTTTATCAACCAGTCTATATTAGCAGCAGACACAGTACAGTAGTCCACGGCTGTAGCTACCTCTGTGTCGGCACTCGGCAGTCCATCCATAATTGTATACCACCTACCCGTGGTTTTTTTTTCTTTCTTCTTTATACATACATACTACATCTCTTTATCAACCAGTCTATATTAGCAGCAGACACAGTACAGTACGGTAGTCCACGGCTGTAGCTACCTCTGTGTCGGCACTCGGCAGTCCGTCCATAATTGTATACCACCTACCCGTGGTTTTTCTTTCTTTCTTCTTTATACATACATACTACATCTCTTTATCAACCAGTCTATATTAGCAGCAGACACAGTACAGTAGTCCACGGCTGTAGCTACCTCTGTGTCGGCACTCGGCAGTCCATCCATAATTGTATACCACCTACCCGTGTTTTTTTTTTCTTTCTTCTTTATACATACTACATCTCCTTATCAACCAGTCTATATTAGCAGCAGACACAGTACGGTAGTCCACGGCTGTAGCTACCTCTGTGTCGGCACTCGGCAGTCCATCCATAATTGTATACCACCTACCCGTGGTTTTTTTTTCTTTCTTCTTTATACATACTACATCTCATTATCATCCAGTCTATATTAGCAGCAGACACAGTACAGTACAATAGTCCACGGCTGTAGCTACCTCTGTGTCGGCACTCGGCAGTCCATCCATAATTGTATACTAGTATCCATCCATCTCCATTGTTTACCTGAGGTGCCTTTTAGTTGTGCCTATTAAAATATGGAGAACAAAAATGTTGAGGTTCCAAAATTAGGGAAAGATCAAGATCCACTTCCACCTCGTGCTGAAGCTGCTGCCACTAGTCATGGCCGAGACGATGAAATGCCAGCAACGTCGTCTGCCAAGGCCGATGCCCAATGTCATAGTACAGAGCATGTCAAATCCAAAACACCAAATATCAGTAAAAAAAGGACTCCAAAACCTAAAATAAAATTGTCGGAGGAGAAGCGTAAACTTGCCAATATGCCATTTACCACACGGAGTGGCAAGAAACGGCTGAGGCCCTGGCCTATGTTCATGGCTAGTGGTTCAGCTTCACATGAGGATGGAAGCACTCAGCCTCTCGCTAGAAAACTGAAAAGACTCAAGCTGGCAAAAGCACCGCAAAGAACTGTGCGTTCTTCGAAATCCCAAATCCACAAGGAGGGTCCAATTGTGTCGGTTGCGATGCCTGACCTTCCCAACACTGGACGTGAAGAGCATGCGCCTTCCACCATTTGCACGCCCCCTGCAAGTGCTGAAGGAGCACCCGCAGTCCAGTTCCTGATAGTCAGATTGAAGATGTCAGTGTTGAAGTACACCAGGATGAGGAGGATATGGGTGTTGCTGGCGCTGGGGAGGAAATTGACCAGGAGGATTCTGATGGTGAGGTGGTTTGTTTAAGTCAGGCACCCGGGGAGACACCTGTTGTCCGTGGGAGGAATATGGCCGTTGACATGCCTGGTGAAAATACCAAAAAAATCAGCTCTTCGGTGTGGAAGTATTTCACCAGAAATGCGGACAACATTTGTCAAGCCGTGTGTTCCCTTTGTCAAGCTGTAATAAGTAGGGGTAAGGACGTTAACCACCTCGGAACATCCTCCCTTATACGTCACCTGCAGCGCATTCATAATAAGTCAGTGACAAGTTCAAAAACTTTGGGCGACAGCGGAAGCAGTCCACTGACCAGTAAATCCCTTCCTCTTGTAACCAAGCTCACGCAAACCACCCCACCAACTCCCTCAGTGTCAATTTCCTCCTTCCCCAGGAATGCCAATAGTCCTGCAGGCCATGTCACTGGCAATTCTGACGAGTCCTCTCCTGCCTGGGATTCCTCCGATGCATCCTTGCGTGTAACGCCTACTGCTGCTGGCGCTGCTGTTGTTGCTGCTGGGAGTCGATGGTCATCCCAGAGGGGAAGTCGTAAGCCCACTTGTACTACTTCCAGTAAGCAATTGACTGTCCAACAGTCCTTTGCGAGGAAGATGAAATATCACAGCAGTCATCCTGCTGCAAAGCGGATAACTGAGGCCTTGACAACTATGTTGGTGTTAGACGTGCGTCCGGTATCCGCCGTTAGTTCACAGGGAACTAGACAATTTATTGAGGCAGTGTGCCCCCGTTACCAAATACCATCTAGGTTCCACTTCTGTAGGCAGGCGATACCGAGAATGTACACGGACGTCAGAAAAAGACTCACCAGTGTCCTAAAAAATGCAGTTGTACCCAATGTCCACTTAACCACGGACATGTGGACAAGTGGAGCAGGGCAGGGTCAGGACTATATGACTGTGACAGCCCACTGGGTAGATGTATGGACTCCCGCCGCAAGAACAGCAGCGGCGGCACCAGTAGCAGCATCTCGCAAACGCCAACTCTTTCCTAGGCAGGCTACACTTTGTATCACCGCTTTCCAGAATACGCACACAGCTAAAAACCTCTTACGGCAACTGAGGAAGATCATCGCAGAATGGCTTACCCCAATTGGACTCTCCTGTGGATTTGTGGCATCGGACAACGCCAGCAATATTGTGTGTGCATTAAATATGGGCAAATTCCAGCACGTCCCATGTTTTGCACATACCTTGAATTTGGTGGTGCAGAATTTTTTAAAAAACGACAGGGGCGTGCAAGAGATGCTGTCGGTGGCCAGAAGAATTGCGGGACACTTTCGGCGTACAGGCACCACGTACAGAAGACTGGAGCACCACCAAAAACTACTGAACCTGCCCTGCCATCATCTGAAGCAAGAAGTGGTAACGAGGTGGAATTCAACCCTCTATATGCTTCAGAGGTTGGAGGAGCAGCAAAAGGCCATTCAAGCCTATACAATTGAGCACGATATAGGAGGTGGAATGCACCTGTCTCAAGTGCAGTGGAGAATGATTTCAACGTTGTGCAAGGTTCTGATGCCCTTTGAACTTGCCACACGTGAAGTCAGTTCAGACACTGCCAGCCTGAGTCAGGTCATTCCCCTCATCAGGCTTTTGCAGAAGAAGCTGGAGACATTGAAGGAGGAGCTAACACGGAGCGATTCCGCTAGGCATGTGGGACTTGTGGATGGAGCCCTTAATTCGCTTAACAAGGATTCACGGGTGGTCAATCTGTTGAAATCAGAGCACTACATTTTGGCCACCGTGCTCGATCCTAGATTTAAAACCTACCTTGGATCTCTCTTTCCGGCAGACACAAGTCTGCTGGGGTTGAAAGACCTGCTGGTGAGAAAATTGTCAAGTCAAGCGGAACGCGACCTGTCAACATCTCCTCCTTCACATTCTCCCGCAACTGGGGGTGCGAGGAAAAGGCTCAGAATTCCGAGCCCATCCGCTGGCGGTGATGCAGGGCAGTCTGGAGCGACTGCTGATGCTGACATCTGGTCCGGACTGAAGGACCTGACAACGATTACGGACATGTCGTCTACTGTCACTGCATATGATTCTCTCAACATTGAAAGAATGGTGGAGGATTATATGAGTGACCGCATCCAAGTAGGCACGTCACACAGTCCGTACTTTTACTGGCAGGAAAAAGAGGCAATTTGGAGGCCCTTGCACAAACTGGCTTTATTCTACCTAAGTTGCCCTCCCACAAGTGTGTACTCCGAAAGAGTGTTTAGTGCCGCCGCTCACCTTGTCAGCAATCGGCGTACGAGGTTACATCCAGAAAATGTGGAGAAGATGATGTTCATTAAAATGAATTATAATCAATTCCTCCGCGGAGACATTGACCAGCAGCAATTGCCTCCACAAAGTACACAGGGAGCTGAGATGGTGGATTCCAGTGGGGACGAATTGATAATCTGTGAGGAGGGGGATGTACACGGTGATATATCGGAGGATGATGATGAGGTGGACATCTTGCCTCTGTAGAGCCAGTTTGTGCAAGGAGAGATTAATTGCTTCTTTTTTGGGGGGGGTCCAAACCAACCCGTCATATCAGTCACAGTCGTGTGGCAGACCCTGTCACTGAAATGATGGGTTGGTTAAAGTGTGCATGTCCTGTTTATACAACATAAGGGTGGGTGGGAGGGCCCAAGGACAATTCCATCTTGCACCTCTTTTTTCTTTTATTTTTCTTTGCGTCATGTGCTGTTTGGGGAGGGTTTTTTGGAAGGGCCATCCTGCGTGACACTGCAGTGCCACTCCTAGATGGGCCCGGTGTTTGTGTCGGCCACTAGGGTCGCTTATCTTACTCACACAGTCAGCTACCTCATTGCGCCTCTTTTTTTCTTTGCGTCATGTGCTGTTTGGGGAGGGTTTTTTGGAAGGGCCATCCTGCGTGACACTGCAGTGCCACTCCTAGATGGGCCCGGTGTTTGTGTCGGCCACTAGGGTCGCTTATCTTACTCACACAGTCAGCTACCTCATTGCGCCTCTTTTTTTCTTTGCGTCATGTGCTGTTTGGGGAGGGTTTTTTGGAAGGGCCATCCTGCGTGACACTGCAGTGCCACTCCTAGATGGGCCCGGTGTTTGTGTCGGCCACTAGGGTCGCTTATCTTACTCACACAGTCAGCTACCTCATTGCGCCTCTTTTTTTCTTTGCGTCATGTGCTGTTTGGGGAGGGTTTTTTGGAAGGGCCATCCTGCGTGACACTGCAGTGCCACTCCTAGATGGGCCCGGTGTTTGTGTCGGCCACTAGGGTCGCTTATCTTACTCACACAGTCAGCTACCTCATTGCGCCTCTTTTTTTCTTTGCGTCATGTGCTGTTTGGGGAGGGTTTTTTGGAAGGGACATCCTGCGTGACACTGCAGTGCCACTCCTAGATGGGCCCGGTGTTTGTGTCGGCCACTAGGGTCGCTTATCTTACTCACACAGCTACCTCATTGCGCCTCTTTTTTTCTTTGCGTCATGTGCTGTTTGGGGAGGGTTTTTTGGAAGGGACATCCTGCGTGACACTGCAGTGCCACTCCTAGATGGGCCCGGTGTTTGTGTCGGCCACTAGGGTCGCTTATCTTACTTACACAGCGACCTCGGTGCAAATTTTAGGACTAAAAATAATATTGTGAGGTGTGAGGTATTCAGAATAGACTGAAAATGAGTGTAAATTATGGTTTTTGAGGTTAATAATACTTTGGGATCAAAATGACCCCCAAATTCTATGATTTAAGCTGTTTTTTAGGGTTTTTTGAAAAAAACACCCGAATCCAAAACACACCCGAATCCGACAAAAAAAATTCGGTGAGGTTTTGCCAAAACGCGGTCGAACCCAAAACACGGCCGCGGAACCGAACCCAAAACCAAAACACAAAACCCGAAAAATTTCCGGCGCTCATCTCTACTTCAACACCCCTTCCAACTGAAAAACATGCACTGATCTCTCCATATTATTGTAGTCAGTAAAAAAATAAAATATTCTTTTAAAAAATCGATTAAATAATACTTGTGGCTCATAAACAGACAAACCAAGTAGATAATCCCTTCAAATATAAATAGATATGCTATTAGCAATCAAAAAAGCAGCAAAAATATATGTTTTACATTTTTTTTATTAGATCACAACAGAAAAATGAGGCGGAATGAAATTGACGAACTGACTGTCGAAAAGCACTGTTGTCGAAGCGACATTCTTCAATTGAATATACTTTTATCGAAAAGCCACATTTTTAACATTGCAGACATGTTGAATTGCAAAAAGTCGAATTGCAAAAAGTCGAAAATGAAACGGCAGGTTTTTCATCGAAAAGTACTGTATTAAATTGTCGAATCAAATTCGACAGGTTTTTTGTGTCGAAAATGACCCGCTTTTCGACAATTTCAGCAATTCGACCGCAATTGAATATACCCCTTAGTCTTTCATACCTGAAATGCTTGGAACCAGATGGATTTTGGATTATCTGCATAACATATCTGCATAACATAATTAGACATCTTGGGGATGGGGTTCAAGCCTAAACATGATTTGCATTTATGTTTCATATGTGCCTTGTACACATAGCCTGAAGGTAATTTTATAAAATACAAAACCTTTAATAATGTTGTACATGAATCAAAGTGTGTGTTTACACTGAACCATCAGAAAGCAAAGGTATCACTATGTCAGTCATGCTCAAATGATTTAGAGTTTCTGAATATTTGGATTTCGGATTTTCTGATATGGGAGTCTCAACCTGTACAACTTCAGTTAGTATTGGGCAGGATGGAGATAACATTAATAAATGTCATACTAATAAGAAATATTTTGATAGAATTTATCAAAGTCATATATGAAGTTTTGTAAATGTAAGGTGGGTATTCAACCACGCAGGGTAAAGCTCTGGGTTACATGCCTGGAGCTCTTTAATTATTCTGTATTTTCCCCATGCGGTAAACCCTGGGTTAACACGCGTGCTAGTATCTATGGCTGTCCCCGCGTATTATTGCAGAGTCTGCATTTTAACATGGATTAGGAAAAATCCACGCTCTTTGGCTTAGGAGGTTTCCGCTGCTAAATTAATTGGGCAGCGCATTCAATTAGCTGCAGGGTAAACCCCGCACCTAATTGAATCTCCCCCTTAGTGTTAGAAAATAAGTAGAGGTAAAAAGTTTTTCTGGTCTCCACATATGAGAAGGTATTAAGAAGATTTTGGCATATATCTTTCTTGAGGTAGCTGGAAGACAGTCATCGTCTACAGATCTCTTCATAGCATACCTGCCAATGTTCCCAAACGTCAGAGTAGACCAGCCTACCAGTGAAGTGTGTGGCCTGGAGATGATTCATGTCACCACACACATAGCATCTCCCACGTTTACATCACTCTCTGGAATCTCCTGTAAGGAACATGAAAAACAGTTGTAAACTATGCAAAAAACACAGCAAAAGGATGATCTGCTTCCCAAGGACTATGAGGTTCTCCATGATATAAGGAAGAATTCATTTGTATCCTGTAGGGCAGTGGTTTCCAAACTTTTTTGAATCACGGCGCCCTAGAATATCAGAATTTTTTTCATGGACCCCTAGGCCAAAAATTTCTTATTGAGAAATTTAGAAAGAAATATTACATTAAGTAGATCGCGTTTATATGTCATCCTTAGGATCAGTTGTGTGGTGAGGGACAAGATTTACTTCTGTTTGGCCACATTTTATGACTGGCAGCCACCAACACTGGTTTTTCCTATTATATTGACCATGAATAATTTGAATTGGTCCTGGACCACCAACCCAGGGCACCCCTGCAAGTGTCCCGAGGCACCCTAGGGAGCCAGGGCACACAGTTTGGGAACCTCTGCTGTAGGGTACATAATAAAAAATATGCAGCCTTTTTACCACTGAAGCCCCAAATAATGAAAGGATTATCCCAATAAGGTATGCTGTTTTTTAAATGTATGAAATATCTTAAATAATCTTTTTACTATACACAAGTGAGTCCTTGCTGCTAGATTCCTTGGTGGGCCCTTCATATACAGTCTGATGTGTAGTGGGACTTTAAAAGAGAAGCATATTGCATAATGGGTTTTGTGGCCCAGACACAAATTACAACAGATACAATATATTCTCCAAGAAAGACCAGTCAAATAAATGGAGTACAGATAAGAGAATGGGAGAATTGACAAAACACGTCAGGAGGAATAAGGAATAAACATCTGACCACATGTAGTTATACATTCTACATAATATTCATCATATATATCTACATATATAATCAATAAAGTGGCGCCAAACGACATATTTATTGACATTCAATGTTATTTTCACGAGTTCAATCTCAAAAGCATTTAGTAAATCAATAGATTAGCTTGTTATCTGCCCTGGGCCTACTGATTATGAGAGCCAATTTATCTTTGATTTAGAAGCAACAAAACAGCAAACCCTCTGGAATCATAGCACGTAATTCAGTTTCTGTATTCAATACAATGAACTTATATTTCTCAGCACTATATTTATCACACCTATTGTAAATTAAGCAGTTATGAGTGGATACTGGTTTAAGAATGTTAATGTGAAAATTTATACAATTTAATTCCTAGCAACTGACTGCATACAACAATTGGTGTGACACAGAAACAATGCTAGCTTTACTTGTTGATAGCATATCTTACAATGACTCTGTGAATGATTTACATAGTTATTGCATACAAGACATATAATGAAATTAATAAAATAGCTTGCCAACAAAAGCATTTAAAATGAACCAAAAGTGCTCAATTACAAAATAAACCTATGCATTATATGCATTTATGTTCCCGAAGCACTACAGTACTAGTTTTAAACACGTATCTAATCAATCTAATGGGTCTATTTATCATAGGTAGAGGAGTCTTATAATCTGCAAAAAAAGGTTTCCCTACTTACCAAGTCTGCAAAAGTTATCATTAGGTTTCAGGATGACAATAGCAGCAGCGACAGAGGGATCATTTATTTAATTAAACACAATTTTCCATTGAAAGTTATTTTAAAATGATTATTTTTTATTTTTTATTTATTAACTAACTATATTTTTCTATTTTCTTTTTTTCCACGTAGACTTAGATGTCAACCGTGGCACTCTAACTAGACACCAACAAAAACTCTCACGTAAAGTAGAACGCCAGTGGCTTAAATCTCGTAGTTCAAGTGACTTTCTCACATATAAGACCGTGTACCACTCTTATCGTAATGCTCTGGACACTGCCAAACAAACATATTTTCAATCTCTCATCTCTGCTCAAGCCTATAACCCCAGGCGACTTTTTAATACATTTAAATCACTTCTTGTCCCTCCCTCATCCAACCCACCAGCCACTGTCAGTGCACAAGATCTTGCTTCCTATTTCAAGGACAAGATTGACAAGATCCGAAATGAAATGGTATGCTCTTCCACAGCAATTGACCTGCTCAATTCTCTGCCTGAACCCTCTAACACCTTCTCTTCCTTTGATCCTACAAATGAAGATGAAGTATCTGCACTCTTTTCATCTGCCTACTCTACTACCTCTCCCCCTGACTCTATACCCTCACAAATTAATAAAGCTCTGTCTGCTGTGCTCATCCCAACCTTAACTAAAATCTGTAACCTACTGGAATCTTTCCTTCTCTGTACAAGCATGCAGTGATTACTTCCATTCTGAAAAAAAAAAAACTCTGACCCTAACTCTCTCTCAAACTACCGTCCCATCTCTCAGCTCCCATGCCCCTCCAAGCTACTTGAGAGACTTGCCTACACTCACCTCACACGCTTTCTTAACTCACACAGCCTACTGGACCCACTTCAGTCAGGATTTCGTGCCCAACACTACACAGAGACAGCACTGACTAAGTTAGTGAATGATTTGGTCACTGCTAAATCTAAAGGCCATTACTCACTACTTATTTTCCTTGATCTGTCTGCTGCTTTTGACACTGTAGACCACTCTCTTCTCATACAAACACTACAATTCCTAGGTATTCAGGACACAGCCCTTTCTTGGTTCTCATCCTACCTATCTAATCGCTCCTTCAGTGTTTGTTTCTCTGATTCCACCTCCTCTTCGCTACCTCTTTCAGTTGGAGTACTGCAAGGCTCAGTCTTAGGACCTCTGCTTTTCTCTATCTATACCACATCTCTTGGCAAACTAATTAACTCTTTTGGATTTCAGTACCATCTGTATGCGTATGATACTCAAAGCTACCTATCCTCCCCACATTTGTCACCATCTGTGTTGGCCCGTGTCACTGAATGCCTTTCTGTCATTTCATCTTGGATGACATCTTGCCACCTCAAACTTAATATTTCCAAAACAGAATTAATTATATTTCCACCGGCCAATAGTAGTTACCAACCTGATATCTTTATCACTGTTGAGAACTCGGCAATCATCCCTACCCCACAAGCTCGCTGCCTAGGTGTCATTCTTTACTCTGAACTGTCCTTTGTTCCCCACATTCAATCTGTCTCAAGATCATGTTACATACATCTAAGTAACATATCCAAAATACGACCATATCTTACACAAGACATAGCGAAAACTCTAATCCATGCTCTCATTATCTCCCGCATTGATTATTGTAATAGTATCCTGACCAGTCTTCCCAAACATAGGATCTCACCACTAAAATCCATTTTGAATGCAGCTGCGAGGCTAATTTTCCTCGCTAGACATTCATCGTCTGCAGATCCGATCTGTCAGTCCCTCCATTGGTTACCAGTATTCTACCGTATTAAATATAAAATACTTTTACTGACATACAAGGCTATTAACCAAACTGCACCAACATACATCTCTTCACTCATCTCAAAATATCTCCCTACCCGACCTCTGCGCTCTGCCCAAGATCTGCATCTCTCATCCACACACATTACTTGTTCACACTCAAAATTACAGGACTTTATCCGGGCTTCACCCACTCTGTGGAATGCCCTCCCATGCACAATAAGACTCGCCTCTAGTCTCCAAACCTTTAAATGTTCCCTGAAAACTCACCTCTTCAGACAAGCCTATCAAATTCCAGACCCACCCACATAACCTTCAGTGCTTCCCTATCGAATTACATCCTCTCTGTACAGTACACATAACATCACATATCTTGTCTTTCTTTACTCTCACACCCTCCTGACACTTGGCCAACATTGCGGGGTGATCATATCATACAACCCATTAAGCACCTAGCATTCTGGTGGACCATTATGCAATAGGTAACATCAATCCTTGTATATCAATGCCTATTTCCCTATAGATTGTAAGCTTGTGAGCAGGACCTTTCTACCTCTATGTCTGTCTGTTTTTACCCAGTTTTGTTCTATTACTGTTGTTCTAATTGTATAGCACAATGGAATATGCTGCGCTATATAAGAAACTGTTAATAATAATAATAATAATAATAATAATAATAATACTGCTACTTTATTTAGGGGCCTATGTATCAAATAATATTTGCGGAATATTCTCCAAAAATAGTGTTTTCTGGGGATACCTGCAAATATTAAGGATCCCCTGAATATACTATGGAGGGATCACAGCTGATATTTCCAATAACTGCTGTAGTCCCTCCATTTCCAACAGCAGCCGCAGTCCCCATAGGTTTCTATGGGGGCTGAAAATCTGTCATATTTACATAACTTCGGAATGCGAATAGGCATTATCCTATAGTGTCCTAGGGGCTACTAATTCACATTATTTTTTGAGAGGGAGCTTTCAGTTTGCCCCTTTGTGACGTATGCGGCCGCACATGCTCATTGGCTGAATCGACCCAAAGCAGGAAGCAATCTGATAGTATTACGTTATGACACTGCTTTCAGTTCTTCCCCAGGCGGTCAGAGCCTCTCTTAGAAAGAACTATTTGGTAAATTTGCGCCAAAATATTCATACATTTTTATAACATTCGTATAAAAAATGTGGCTAGTGTTAAATATGCCTCTCAATGGATTCCTATGTACAAAGCTATTCACATTTAATTCATATCAGACTTACAATATACAATAGTTAAATCTCCTGAATGAGCCCAAAGGCAACAATTGACAGCAACAATTTATTGGAAAACAAAAATGAAACAAAAAGCTATCAGTTTTGAATGTGCTAGGTCATGGTAATAAGTTTCAGTCTGACATAGCATTGTATAGAGTGATACTGTAAGTGTCCCCTTATGCTTTATAGTATTTGTTATGTGTGTTCCCATTCATGTGTCTACTGGAGTAACCTTCCGATCTCTGATATAAAAATATCACTGCTGGTTCGTAATCAGAACCCTTACCTAATCAGTTATAGTAGTAGGTGGACACAGGTCAGTTACTATATATGTATTCATGCAATGTAATGGAATGTGAAAATGTATATCTCTTACACAATTGCATACCTATTTACAAAATAGTTATTGAATATAATAATTATTACCATAATTCAACAAACAAGATAAGAATTGACCACGTCTGTGCCTGACTCATTCCTGTGTTTGTGCATGCCTTAGCACTCACTCTGATTGCCATATGACCAGGCAGAAGTCTATTTGAGGGTGTTACATGAATTCAGCATGTCATGTTACTTGAATTACAGAGAGTTCAGACTACAGCTTCTCTGTGCAGGATACCGCTAGTGGGCTCCAGTACCTCTCATTGCTCTGACTTGGGAGTAGTGGTTGTGTGATTGTGCAGCAGTTATTTACTCCCTGTACTTATAATGTTCAGTTGGTCAACTCAAGACTGAAAAATAGGGACTTTTCAAAGGACCCAAATTTTCAGATCTTTAAAACCTGGTATGATGCTTATAAATTAGAAACAGTTGGAAACTATCGCTATCAGATTCATACTATGATTACAGATTTGTTTTATTTGTTGTATACCTGCTAATACCCATGCTGGTTATAGTGCTCGAAAATACTGTGAAAACAAACTGTATATATGTACTTTGCCTTATGTACACTTCACATGTATAATTTGTTATTGGTTATTTTACAGTTGCCACTTTGAGCTCTTTACATGCTGTTTTTATCAAGGCATCACTTAATTAAAAAAACAGTTTGATGCGTACTTGTTGGAGAGGAGTGCGCTCCACTGATGTCTTCATCAAGACCTTTACCAAGATGGCTGCCAAGGATGCTTCTGTGCATGCGCGACTGCAACATAATCACTGTGTTAAGCATCGCAGTGTTACACGGACGTGTAGCATTTAGCGCCTGCCAGGGCCGGATCTTGCCCTTGTGGCGCCCCGGGCAAAAATGGGGGCGTGGCTTCATATGGGGGCGTGGTCAGTTACGCCCCCATTTGTGCCCCCTGTAGCGCAGCTGAAAAAAAAAATAATAAATAAAAGTATACTTACAATCCCCGCTCCTGATTCCAGACCTCCTCCTCCACCGGCGCCGCTCTTCTCCTGGACTCGGATGGTTGTGTCTGTCCTCGGATCTATGGGAGAGACGTCATTACGTCTCTCCCATAGCACAGCATAGACACTAGAGGTCAATTATGACCCCTAGTGTCTCTGCCACTATGCTGTGCGGTGCGCGATGACGTCATCGCGCACCGCACAGCAAAGGTCCTCTCCATGAAGGGAAACTAGACGCTTCGTCTAGTTTCCCTTCATGGAGAGGACCTTTGCTGTGCGGTGCGCGATGACGTCATCGCGCACCGCACAGCACAGTCCTCTCCATGAAGGGAAACTAGACGCTTAGCGTCTGGTTCCCTTCAAAGCGGGGGACCAGCGGCGGGCACAGCGGGGGGCACTGCAGAGGGCACAGTGGCGGATCTTGCCATGGTGCGGCGCCCTCCGGAGGGCGCCGGCGCCCTCCGGAAGGCGGCGCCCCGGGCAAAAGTACTGCTTGCCCGTGGCAAGATCCGGTACTGGCGCCTGGTAAAGTACATGTGTTACATGCATTACCTGCTTTACCACTTGTAACTGTGAGGACCACTGTGTGCCTGCATCTTGCAATAAACCTGTAACTCCGGTTAAGGAACACTGGGGCAGATGTATTAACCTGGAGAAGGTATAAGGAAGTGATAAACCAGTGATAAGTGCAAGGTGATAACCGCACCAGCCAATCAGCTTCAATATGCAAATTGACAGTTAGGAGCTGACTGGCTGGTGCGTTTAACATCTTGCACTTATCACTGCTTTATCACTTCCTTATGCCTTCTCCAGGTTAATACCTCTGCCCCACTGTGTGGCCTAGACTCCATAGTCACACTCCGCTGGTGTCTGTTATAAACATCCTATGGTTCTATACCAATAGGACACATATATCAACAGTACTATTTTGAATAATACACAATGTGGACCTCCTAAATTTTGGTCTCTGTCCCATCCTCTTACCTGTGGCCCCAAACTTTTCCTACTGATAACTATTTGCTCCTAGATTGCTCTGCCAATTATGTCTTTTATAGTGAATGCCATTCTATTAACAAGCTAAGGACAAGTTATTGTGTACTGCATTTTCCATTTAGGTACAGAGTGACTCTGCATTTTCATTCAATAGAAATACAAACAGAAGGTTTGGAACGTTGACATGTAGTTGAATGGTTAAACGCTACAATCTGTCTCTTAACTGAGTGCTATTGTGCATGACTCATTAGCCCCAATAAAATCACATGTCTGAGACACCAGATTTACAGGTTAAACTGATTAGCCTGCAGGTGCATGTTGTTAACTTGGCTCTATAAAATGGTCTGCATATGTCCAAGCCTGTCACTGTGTTATTGGAGATCACAGTGCTGTACAGTACTTAGCCCAGGAGAGATTGATACCTTATCATAATTACTGCTGTTTATCTTCTATCACCTGTATCCTTTTATCTCTACAGAAACTTGGAGTTAACGTGTGGACTAACCTTGTTCACATCTGCCATGCACCTACCAACTTGTAGGTGTTAGGTGCCGGGGTCCGCGATGTCCTCGCGGCCCGGCGCCTAGCAACTAGGGACGCCAAGCGTGCTAGCCGCCGGGTCCCTAGCAACGCTGGGACGCCGTGCGTGCGTAGCCGCCGGCTCCCTAGCAACGCAGGGACGCCGGGCGCGATTAGCCGCCTGGACCCTAGCAACGGGGACGCCACGGGCGGACCGCGTTCCCAGTTGCAGGGTCAATTTAGTACACACACACACTGATCTTCTGGGCGTGCAGCAGGGCAGCTGCACAGCATTTAGAGCAATCAGACTCTGAACATCTGATTGGAGGACTCCTTGTTAAATACTTTCTCAGTGCTTCACACAGATGCCGGTAATAGCTTCCTGCATGCTGCTTAGGTTTGCTGAACGTCTGTTCCAGTCCTGCTGTGTCCGGTCATTCCTTTCCTCAGAGTTCCTGAATCTTGGAGTTGTCATCTCATCCCAAGAAGTCTTCTGGTCCTCTATAGTCCGCCACGGTCGCCAGAGAATCTCGTGTGGTGTTCGTGACTTGCGGCTCTGCCGTGTGCTGCGGCTCAGCCCGCTTTATTTTGTATTCTGTTTCGGAGCATTTGCGGAGGGTTCCGCTTCCACAAGTCCTCTCCGGAACTCGGCGGTGCCGGGTAGGAGAGTGGACAAGTGGATATTTTTGTTGTCCTTTTCCCTGGCGATTTTTCCGCACATATTCTAGTCTTAAGTTAGCTTGTAGCCCCTGGCCTTGTTGCTGAGTTAGAGGGCCCCTTGTTATCACCCTGTCTCGGATTTCCCTTTGTCTCCCATTAAGACCTGAGGGGGCATCGGAGTTGGGCAGATGTAATCCGCCCTTCAAACGCGGCTGCCATGGGCTCAAGCAACCATAGTCTCGCAAGGGATTTCTGACAGCACGGGCGAGACAACGGAGTTAGGGCGCCAGGGGCTATTTTCCATTCCCGCTCCCTTTCCCAGCATTACGTTCCAGTGCTCAGGTTCTGGTTATAAGATCTCCTCAGACCAGAGTGCTGGAATCATAACATTATTACCGGCCATACCAAAACTTAAAATTAAACGGGGTTTAATTTTTTTCTCATTCTGTTTTTGTGAGAGTTTATCGGCCTCATGAATCAGACAGGTTTAGGGCCAAATCCCGGTCAGCTCTTAGTCAACCAGATTCAAGAACTTACTCAGATGGTTCAGGATCTTTCTCTTCGGGTGAGATCGCAGGAAGATCTTTTGCGAGCCTCCCCGAAGGTAGTCCCTGAACCAAAGATGCATTTGCCCGACCGTTTTTCCGGTGATAGAAAATTATTTTTTATTTTTAAAGAATCCTGTAAACTTTATTTTCGTTTAAGACCTACATCCTCTGGTAATGAATCTCAGCGGGTTGGGATTATTATTTCTTTACTCCAGGGGGGTCCTCAGACCTGGGCATTTGGTTTAAGAGCAGAGGATCCTGCATTGTTATCTGTAGACGCCTTTTTTAAGTCTTTAGGGCTCTTGTATGATGACCCAGATAGAGAGGCGTCCGCTGAGAGTCAGCTGCGCGCTCTCAAACAAGGTAGAAATCATGCGGAGGTTTATTGTACCGAGTTTCGCCGTTGGTCGAACGACTGTGGCTGGAATGACCCAGCCCTGCGCAGTCAGTTTCGCCTCGGTTTATCTGAATTTATTAAAGACAGTCTCCTCCAGTACCCCGCTCCTGAGACTCTCGATAAACTCATGGAGCTTGCTATAAAGATTGATCGTCGTCTCCGAGAGCGGAGGGCTGAAAGAGGAACATCTGTAAGGTCTAGTCCTTGTGTATATTCCTTTCCAGAGGACGTCGAGGAGCCCATGCAGATGGGTCTCTCCCGGCTGTCTCCTGAGGAAAAAACCAGAAGACAAAATTCCGGTCTTTGTCTATACTGTGGTGGTAAGGGACATTTTGCTCGTAATTGCCCGTACAAGTCGGGAAACGCTTTGACCAGGTGAATTGTGAGGGGGTTCACTTAGGTCTGCAGCTTATCTCCTCGAGCAACTCTCTTTTAGTCCCTGTTAAGGTTTCCTTTGGCAGCCTCAGTTCTTTGGTGTCGGCTTTTGTCGACAGTGGAGCTGCAGGAAACTTTATGGATTTAACTTGGGCTAAGGCCTTAGGCATCCCACAGTTATCATTAGATAGTTGTATCACCATGCACGGCTTAGATGGGGGTCCGCTTTCCAATGGGGTAATTACTCACTGTACACCTCCAGTAGTACTTACAGTAGGAGCCTTACATTCCGAAGATATTGAATTCTACCTTACACATTGCCCGGCAGTTCCTGTCGTTCTGGGTCACCCTTGGCTTGCCTTTCATAATCCCACCATTGATTGGTGGTCCGGGGAGATTTCCCATTGGGGTACATTTTGTGCTAAGGAATGTATTTCGTATCCAGTCAGAGTTGCAGCAATCGTTCCAGAGCTCATTCCTGTGGAATACCAAGAGTTTGCCGATGTCTTCTCCAAAGGCAATGCGGACATTCTGCCTCCCCATCGGCCTTATGATTGTGCAATTGAGCTAGTTCCAGGTGCCACTTTGCCTAAGGGGAGATTATATGCCTTGTCCGGGCCAGAAACTACGGCCATGAATAATTATATTCTAGGAAAGCCTAGAGAAGGGATTTATTAGACCATCAAAATCTCCTTTAAGTGCAGGTTTTTTCTTTGTGGAGAAAAAAGATGGCTCGCTTAGACCATGCATTGACTTTAGGGCCCTGAATAAGATCTCCGTTAAAAACACCTATCCTTTGCCGTTAATTTCTGTACTTTTTGATCAGTTACGTTCTGCTGTGATTTTTTCTAAAATTGACCTTAGAGGAGCTTACAACCTCATCCGAATTAAATCTGGGGATGAGTGGAAGACTGCTTTCAGCACTCAGTCGGGTCACTACGAATACCTGGTGATGCCGTTCGGCCTGTCTAATGCTCCGGCAGTTTTTCAAGACCTCATTAACGATGTTCTCCGTGACTTCCTAGGGAAATTCGTGGTCGTTTATTTAGACGACATCTTGATTATTCTGAATCGATGGAACAACATGTTACCCAGGTGCGTCTGGTTCTTCAAAAGTTACGTGAGAATCATTTATATGCCAAGCTGGAAAAGTGTGATTTTCACGTCACGGAAGTATCTTTTTTAGGGTACATAATTTCTCCTCAGGGATTTTCCATGGAACCAAAGAAGCTCCAGGCCATCCTTAATTGGGCGCAACCCACTAATTTAAAAGCAATTCAGCGCTTTTTAGGGTTTGCGAATTATTATCGGAGGTTCATTCATTCTTTTTCTAACCTGGTTGCTCCCATAGTAGCTCTGACAAAGAAAGGAGCGGATCCTACCAACTGGTCGCATGAAGCTGAATTGTCCTTCCAGGCCTTGAAACAAGCCTTTGTCTCGGCTCCAGTCCTTAGACATCCTAATCCGGAATTGCCCTTTGTTGTGGAGGTTGATGCCTCAGAAGTTGGAGTGGGGGCTGTCCTTTCTCAAGAGGATCCGGAGTCTCTGGAGTTACATCCTTGTGCCTTTATGTCCAGGAAATTCTCCTCCGCTGAATCCAACTATGATGTTGGTAATCGGGAGTTACTGGCGGTGAAATGGGCTTTCGAGGAGTGGAGGCATTGGCTGGAGGGAGCTAAACATACTATTTCGGTTTTGACTGACCATAAGAACCTGCAATATATTGAATCAGCTAAACGGCTTAATGCTCGGCAGGCACGTTGGGCATTATTTTTTACTCGTTTCAGGTTTATAATCACTTTCAGGCCTGGTTCCAAGAATACAAAAGCTGATGCCCTGTCACGTAGCTTTCTTCCGGTTCACAATAGCAATCCTGTTGTTACCCCCATACTTCCGTCTTCGGTCATCCGGGCAGGCCTCACACAGGATTTATTTACCCAGTTAAACCAGCTTCAACACCAAGCTCCTAGACTTACTCCTGCTGGTCGTCTTTATGTCCCTGAATTTTTGAGAGCCACTGTTTTAACTGAATTTCATGACAACAAAGTCTCAGGGCATCCGGGAATCACTAAGACATTGGAATTAGTCTCTCGCTCAGTGTGGTGGCCTAGTCTTACTAAAGACGTTAAGGAATTCATTCATTCATGCCAGGTTTGTGCACAGCATAAGGTTCCTCGTTCGTTGCCTATCGGGCAACTCATGCCTTTAGCTGTTCCTCTCAGGCCATGGTCTCATATTTCCATGGATTTTGTGGTTGACCTTCCCCTTTCAGCCGGATTTCGAGTCATTTGGGTGGTAGCGGACCGTTTTAGTAAAATGGCTCATTTTATTGCTCTTCCCCGATTGCCTTCTGCTCAAGGGTTGGCAGATTTGTTCCTCCGCCATGTGTTCAGGCTTCATGGGTTGCCCACTGATACTGTTTCTGATCGGGGTCCACAATTCATCGCACAATTCTGGAAATGTTTTTGTGCCTCATTGAAGATGAAACTGTCTTTAACATCTGGTTACCACCCACAGTCTAACGGGCAAACCGAACGAGTCAACCAGTCATTAAAACAATATTTGCATTTGTATTCAGCCAAACTCCAGAATGATTGGTCCGAGTTTCTCCCTTTGGCCGAATTTGCTTACAATAACTCTTGTCATTCCTCCACCAAAGAGTCTCCATTCTTTTCAGTTTTTGGTTTTCACCCCAGAGCCAATTCTTTTTTTTATCATTCTCCAGTCTCCTCGCTAACCTTGACCTCCCATCTCAGAGCAATTTGGAAAAAAGTGCACCTTGCTCTCAGAAAAGCGGCCTTCCGAGAGAAGAAATTTTCTGACAGGCTCCGACGTCCTTGCACTTTTAAGGTGGGAGATAAAGTGTGGTTGTCAACTCGCAACATCAGGCTTCGACAATCCTCGGCTAGACTGGGACCCAAATTTATTGGACCGTTTCTTATTATTAAGAAGGTCAACCCAGTTGCCTTTCGGCTACGTTTACCAAAATCTCTCAAGATTGGAAATACTTTTCACTGTTCCCTGTTGAAACAATACGTTTCTTCCAGTAGATTTCCTCGGAGGATCTCCAGTGGATGTACAGGGACAACAGGAGTTTTTGGTAGAGAAAGTTCTTGATTCCAAATTGTCCCGGGGTCGGCTTTATTTTTTAGTTCATTGGAAAGGCTATGGTCCGGAGGAAAGGTCTTGGGTCCTGGATAAGGATCTTCATGCCCCTAGGCTCAAGAGGGCATTTTTTCGGGAATTTCCTCAGAAACCTGGCTTTAGGGGTTCCTTGACCTCTCCTCAAGGGGGGGTACTGTTAGGCACCGGGGTCCGCGATGTCCTCGCGGCCCGGCGCCTAGCAACTAGGGACGCCAAGCGTGCTAGCCGCCGGGTCCCTAGCAACGCTGGGACGCCATGCGTGCGTAGCCGCCGGCTCCCTACAACGCAGGGACGCCGGGCGCGATTAGCCGCCTGGACCCTAGCAACAGCTGCACAGCATTTAGGGCAATCAGACTCTGAACATCTGATTGGAGGACTCCTTGTTAAATACTTTCTCAGTGCTTCACACAGACGCCGGTAATAGCTTCCTGCATGCTGCTTAGGTTTGCTGAACGTCTGTTCCAGTCCTGCTGTGCCCGGTCATTCCTGTCCTCAGAGTTCCTGAATCTTGGAGTTGTCATCTCATCCCAAGAAGTCTTCTGGTCCTCTATAGTCCGCCACGGTCGCCAGAGAATCTCGGGTGGTGTTCGTGACTTGCGGCTCTGCCGTGTGCTGCGGCTCAGCCCGCTTTATTTTGTATTCTGTTTCGGAGCATTTGCGGAGGGTTCCGCTTCCACAAGTCTTCTCCGGAACTCGGCGGTGCCGGGTAGGAGAGTGGACAAGTGGATATTTTTGTTGTCCTTTTCCCTGGCGGTTTTTCCGCACATATTCTAGTTTTAAGTTAGCTTGTAGCCCCTGGCCTTGTTGCTGAGTTAGAGGGCCCCTTGTTATCACCCTGTCTCGGATTTCCCTTTGTCTCCCATTAAGACCTGAGGGGGCATCGGAGTTGGGCAGACGTAATCCGCCCTTCAAACGCGGCTGCCATGGGCTCAAGCAACCATAGTCTCGCAAGGGATTTCTGACAGCACGGGCGAGACAACGGAGTTAGGGTGCCAGGGGCTATTTTCCATTCCCGCTCCCTTTCCCAGCATTACGTTCCAGTGCTCAGGTTCTGGTTATAAGATCTCCTCAGACCAGAGTGCTGGAATCATAACAGTAGGCATCTGTCAATATGGAAAGCATCCATGTGGTTAGAACCTTTTCTCAAACATATTCAACTCTGAAATGTTCCATATTTCTTAGATAGTTGTCAAATCTACTAGATCTGTTTCTGAATAATGTATCATGCATATTAGGTTTTGAGCTGCCTTAACCTTCTTTTTAAATTAGTTTACAATATTCTATATAACATTTAAAATTATAGCAGTACTTCTAAATGTGTTATGCAGTTTTGTCATGTTAAATATGATATCTTATTATTCATGGTGATAATAGATGATGCTTTGGGGAAATTTATCAAGAAGCTCCTTCTTGAATATTGCATCCGATAAGTTGCAGACCAAGCAACAGTATAGCAATAGCTCTTGCTATAACTAAATGCAGTGTCAGACTGGGGCATGAAGGGCCCACTGGGGGAACTCAGTGTTAGGGGTCCATGTTTAAGGGTGTGTCCAGTCTCCAGAGGGGGTGGGGTCCACTGCCACAGAGGTTTGGCTAACCATCAGAGAGTGCATGGGCCGGGCCCCTTTATAAATATTTATAGTTTATAATGCTAGTGCATGCATGATAATGTACCAGATTGATAGCATCAATGCACTGTAGAAAATACACCTAAGACCTGTGCATTATAAGATAACATATGTATAATGTATGATTCAAGTGCACGGTCTGGTACCAGATCCCTAGAAAAGGAGTTAGGCCCTCAGGCAGTGGAGCCCACTAGAGGTTTCCCCTGTACCCCTGTACACCAGTCCTACCCTGACTAAACTGCTGAGTTCTAACCCAGCCATGGCACTGCATATGCACATGGTATAATCTTTGCAAAGAGGGAAAGTGGGAGCTTCAGCCTACTTGGTAAGAAGCCGTGCCTTCACCATAGGGAGAACCTGCTAATGAATCAGAAGATGTTAGCTTACAGAGATGAGTTCGGAAAGCTAAGCTTTTCCTAGCTTGCTAGCCTCATATTGCTGTCCCCATTGATAAGTATTAAGACAGCAGCCATTAGTGAAACTTTAGTATATATCTTAGATATCACTGCTGGCATTGTAGTAATAAATATGAAACTTCATTTTGCAATAATTCTCAGTGATCTGATGGTATGCGGTCAGTATACCGATAGTCGGGATCCCGGCAGTCACAATACCCAAAAGGGCCACCATAATGCCGCCGGTATACCGGCGAGGTAGGTGATTCCCCCTCTATGGGTGTCCACGATACCCACAGAAGGAGAATAGAACCTGTGGTGAGCGTAGCTCAACACCGAGCCCGCAAGGGGCTTTGTTATGCTTGCCCCCCTGCCGGCATTGTACCGCTCGGGGATCCTGGTGTTCAGCATTCTGGGCGGTGGGATCTCATACTGATCCCAATCTGACATGTACGCAGGCTTTATGGCTTAACATTATATGTACTAACTTGGACAAAGTTGTTGGTACCCTGACAGCTCATTGAAACAATGCTTCATTCCTTCCTCCTGAAAATGGCTGAAATTAAAAGCTCTTAACTCATGTGTACATGCATTCCTTTGCTACTGTATGTCATAGAATAAAGAAATGAAACTGAAAACAGATAAATTATTGCTTATTCTTCAAATATATTCTAAAATGACAGATCTGTTGGTACCAGTAAGAAAAGATAATAACAACTGGATTATAGTGATATTTCAAATGGGTTCATTATGTAATCCCGCTGGACGGTATGCCGATGGTCACAATATCGGCATTGGCATCTCAACCATAAAAATCCAAACAGTCCAACAGTTAACAGGGTAAACTTCCCCTGTACCCTACCCTGACCTTTACCCTACCTTGTGGGTGCCTAACCCTCCCTGTGGGTACCTAACCCTAACCTTCCTTTCCCCTGCTGCCTAAACCTAACCCTCCATGCTTGGTGCCTAACCGTATTCTCCCCTTGTAAGTGGCTAAACCTAACCCCCCCCCTCCCTGGTACCTAACCATAACCTTTCCATCCCTACATCCAGGGGTTAAAGTGAGCCGGAACGGGGCGGAACTGCGTTCCGTCAGTTCCCCTTGGAGACGGAACGCAGTTCCGCCTACTCTGGCTCACCTAACCCGCTGTGTGCAGCGCTGGAAGGAGATGCCGGGAGCCCGCTGAGATTGCGTTACCAGCGGGCGCCCTGCGGCAGCCGGAGGCAGGAGCTCAGTACTGAGCTCCGGCTTCCGGCGCTGTCACTGTGCGCTATGGAAGAGACGTCATGACGTCTCTCCCATAGTGCAGAGGAGCGGGCGGCGAGAGAGTACTGAAGCGGTCTGGAAGCGGGAGCGGGGCTCGGTAAGTATTATGATTGTTTTCTTCCTTAGCGGCGCATCTACGGGGGGCATCTACTGGGGGCAAACTACTGGGGGGCATCTACTGAGGTCATTACTACTGGGGGGGCATCTACTGGGGACATTATTACTGGGGGCCAACTACAAGGGGGCAAGCTACTGGGGGCAAACTACAAGGGGGCAAGCTTCTGGGGGCAAACTACAAAGGGGCTAACTACTGGGGGCTAACTACAGGAGAGAATTACTACTGGGGGCAAACTACAGGAGGGCATTACTACTGGGGGGCATCTACTGGGGGACATTATTACTGGGGGCTAACTACAAGGGTGCAAACTACTGGGGGCAAGCTACTGGGAGCAAACTACAAGGGGGCAAGCTTCTGGAGCAAACTACAAAGGGGCTAACTACTGGGGGCAAACTACAGGAGGGCATTACTATGGGGGGCAAACTACAGGAGGGCATTACTACTGGGGGCATAACTACAGGAGGGCATTACTACTGGGGGCATAACTACAGGGGCATTACTACTGGGGGCGTAACTTTAGGGGCATTATTACTTGGGGGCATAACTACAAGGGGGCAAACTACAAGGGGGCAAACTACAAGGGGGCAAGCTACTGGGAGCAAACTAGAAGGGGGCAAGCTTCTGGGGCAAACTACAAAGGGGCTAACTACTGGGGGCAAACTACAGGAGGGCATTACTACTGGGGGGCATCTACTGGGGGACATTATTACTGGGGCTAGCTACAAGGTGGCAAACTACTGGGGGCAAGTTACTGGGAGCAAACTACAAGGGGGCAAGCTTCTGAGGCAAACTACAAAGGGGCTAACTACTGGGGGCAAACTACAGGAGGGCATTACTATGGGGGGCAAACTACAGGAGGGCATTACTACTGTGGGCATAACTACAAGAGGGCATTACTACTGGGGGCATAACCACAGGGGCATTACTACTGGGGGCATAACTACAGGGGCATTATTACTTGGGGCATAACTAGAGGGGCTAAACTACTGGGGGCATTACTACTGGGGCTAAACTACAAGCGGGGCATAACTACAGGGGCTAAACTACAAGGGGGCATACTACAGAGGGTTATTATTGCTGGCGGCTAAACTACAAGCAGGCAAACTACTGGGGCTAAACTAAAGGGGGGGTAAACTACTGGGGTCGATATGCAGGGGCATTACCACGGGGGGCATAACTACTAGGGCTAAACTACAGGGGGCTAAACGACTGGGGGCATTAGTACAGGCAACATTACTACTGGGGGCAATACTACACAGGGGCATCACTACTGGGGGCCCTTCTAATGAGGGCATTGCAAAGAGGGCACTTCATAAGGGGCATCACTCCTGGGGACATAAGGGGCACTACTATTGCGGGCATTGCATAAGGGGCACCACTATTATGGGGTCTATATAAGGGGCACTACCACTGTGGGCACTAGCAGTACAGTGGACAATGCATAAGGAGCACTACTACTGTGGGCATTGTATAAGAAGCGCTACTGCAGTGGGCATTATGTGTATTACAGGGTGCTACTACTGTGGACATTATTACTATTCTGTGACCACGCCCCTTTCTGTTTGAGACCACACCCACTTTTTTGGGGCGCGCGCCTGTGCGCACGCAATACCTTTGTAACATGGGCGCCGTGGGGTGGTTCCACCACCTCTGTAAGATCACTTTAGGCACTGTCTACATCCTAACCCTAACCCCCCTAATAGTGCCTAAACCTAACCTCCCACCCCCCGCGGCAGAACTCTCGGGATTCTCTGCATCAGTATTTGCCCGCCGTCATTTTAACTGCGTCCCTTTTAAACGAATTGCTTTCTTGAATTAGCGCTACACTGAACATGGACAGAGAAAGCAAAAGATAGAGTTGTCTTAGGAGATCAAACAGAAAATTATAGTCAAGCATTTTTAAGGCAAAGGCTATGCCAGTGGCGGCTCCAGAGGAGGGACTGCAGTGCAGTTCAAATTTCAAATAAGAGAGCCACACCTACTGTAAGCAACTGCCACCCTAAACTGACTCAGTGGCAGTTGGTGTGTTTCCTCTATTTGAATTTTGGACTGCGCTGCAGCCCCACATCTGGAGCCACCACTGGCACTATGTCCAAACAGCTTGATGTTCCTGGGACTACAGTTGCAAATATTATTAAGAAGTTTAAAGTCCATGGGATTGTGGGCTCGCTACACTCGCCTTGCTGTAGGCTCGGTGGCTCACTTCATTTGCCACAGGTTCTATTCTCACTCCATGGGTGTCATGGACACCCAGGAGTGGGAATAGCTGTGGCGGCGCTGCTGGCATTCTGGCAGCCCGTTGGGAGGTATGTGTATACAGTATATATATATATATATATCTATGTATAGCACATATGTGTGTGTTATATTTGTCATCAGTCTATGCTTATAAATACACCTATTAAAGTACATAAGAGTGATATAGAAAACTGAAATGATGTATTGACATGTACCTGCAAATACTGTTTTTTATTTAATCAGAAAACTCTTCACACTTTGACCTCAAGATTCTGTTATTTGTCTTACTGCCTATAACAAATGCTATTTATTTTTACAATTAGTTCTGTGTGCAAACTTCTGTTATCTCCAAGTGATTGATATGCACATTAACAAGCTGCTCAACAGGTTGCTAGGCTTGAAGAAATGCTTAAATCATGATTAGCTCTTGGTTATCAGCAAGAGAGAGAACCAGTACAGATAAGCTTAATTCAACAAGTAACCAACATTAGTAAATGGACGTACGCTTTGTGAGTGCCTCTTGTTTGTTTAAGAAAGAGATCCTTTTTTGTGTGGCTTTTTTACTCTTTGACACACAAGTAAAAAGAAAAAGAAAATTTATCATATATACTCTTGGATGGGAATTTTACAACCACATAGTGCTGTGCTAAAAGCTAAAACTGTTTTATCTGGTGTGATATAATTCAACTGCGCTGCTTTATGTGTGTAACTTGTCTGTAATGTGGGGGAACTGTAATAGCCTGCAGATAGATGGACGTGCAAGACTTTGTGCGATTTCTCACGTTTTTTATAAAGCGGCAATCATTTACACAGGAAAAGCAGGTAAGTTTTGGTGTGTAAGTGATTGGCGACTTAAAAAAATGGGAGAACTCTCAGGATGTTACATTACCCCCTTGGTGTTCTAACATGGGCCCAGTTCAGAGAGGGTAGATGTAAGCGTAAATATGTCAAGTTTTTACAGATGTATATTTTGCACCTAGAGATGTGTCCTTTTTTACTGTGACTTCAAATGCACCACATAGCCGGGACCATCTTAACAGCATTAGGGGGTATTCAGATCTGATCGCTGGGCTGATAATTTTGCTGTCCTGCAATCAGATAGTCACCGCCCCCATGGGGAGTGTAAATTCGCTGTGCAAGTGTGCGATCGCATGTGTGTGCCGTGCTGCGAAAATCTACTTTGTGCAGTTTCTGCGCAGCCCAAGACTTACTCCTCCAGTGCGATGAGAAGAGGCTGATTGGGGCCGGAGCTGACGTTAGACACCCTCCCTGGAAACACTTGAGCACGCCCGCATGTTTTCAGACTCTCCCTGTAAATGCTCAGTTGCCACCCACAAATGGCCTCTTCCTGTCAATCACCTTGCGAATTCCCATATGATCTGATTTTTTGCACCATCCCCTCGCTGACTGGCGATGCCCATTGTTGTTCCACGCGCATGCGCATTGTGGTGCATACGCATGCGCAGTTAGCACCTGATCGCCCGCTGTGCAAAAATGCACAGCAGCGATCAGATCTGAATGACCTCCAATGCACTGGGGCCCCTACACACCCATTAATGGGAACCAATAAAAAAAAAAATCATAACATGCCATCCTGGGGTCCCGCGCTAACTATCTACATGCATCTATACAGTGAATGGCTGTCAGCACTCTGAATGGTGGATAGCTCCAGCCATCCACCAATCAGCATGCTACAGGCTGGGAGCAGGTACAGAATCCTTCCTCGCTGCTTACCACCCATCTCTGCTCGGAGGCCCCTAGAATTGTGTTACTCTGGACACCCTGCCTTTATGTTAATATGGCCCTGAACATAGCCTCTAACATCACCCCAGACCTGGTGCGAATCAGCCGTACCGAGCATTTTTTTTTTCAAATTGCGCATCTGTTTTGGGAACACCTGGGAATGACAGAATGACATTGCTAGCATGCACTGATCAATTTGTTGTGCGACATTTGTAAATCTGCGTGTGACTGAGTCTGTTTCTGTGTAAAAAGGGCTCCGGTGCAAGCATACATGCCTTTCCCTTACAACAAGTTCCATTAGGCTTTACCTGTAACTGCGTAATACCAAATCCTGTGCAATTAAAGTCTCAGCCCAGTGTCTCTGGTATATTGTGAGTGGATTTTTGCTGCATGTGAGATTTGACTAAAGAAGAATACAGTACGCTACTCATCTCGGAGCATCTGTAGTAATGTGACTGGGGGAGTACATCCATCCCTGTTTCCTAATGCACCCATGAAATAGCAAAATCCAGAAATAGGGCTTCTGAAATAATGAACCATGGGTCTTATTCAGGTTTGTTAGCAAACCAATAAAGCAAGCAACTGAGCAAAACCATGTTGCACTGCAGGTGGGGCAGATGTAACATGTGCAGAGAGATTAGAATTGGGTGGGGTGTGATCAAACTGAATTCTAAATTGCATTGTAAAAACTACACAGCCAGTATTTACTATGCACAGAAACAAAACCCACTCAAATCTAAACTCTCTACACATGTTACATCTGCCCCACCTGCAGTGCAACATGATTTTGCCCAGTTGCATGCTTTTTTGCTTTGCTTACAAACCCCCATGTCCATTAAATCAAATACGTTATAGATTGGAAGAAAATGTAAGTAGTCTAAATAGTGAAGTACAGTAGACTGTGCTTTTATCTGACTTTTTTAACATTATCTATTCACCAGGGGCGGATTTAGGGGTGATGGCGCCACAATAATGGCCGCCCCCCGCCTGCCTAATTTTATTATATTTATTGATTGGTTATAAGTCCTCATTTGATGATAGTCAATTTAATAGAATAATTTAAAAAAGCCACTATGATTTTTTTTCATTTTAAATTATGTATGCATATTTACTAAGTGGGGCAGCTTACAGGGGCAGTATGTGGCTGTACTATCCGTAAAGCCCAGTACTCACGGCCCGATGCAGGAGAGATGTGTGCTGAGCGAACCGCTCAGCACACATCTCTCCTGCCGCTCAGCACAGCGTGATGTGTGCTGAGCGTGCGGGGGGAGACGGGGGGGGGGGGGCGCTCACTTCACCCAGCGGGTGAAGTGAGCGACCCGCTAGATTGGCCTGCATGCAGGCCAATCCAGCAGCAGCGATAGCGATGTGCAGGTCCGCGCATCGCTATCGCTGAGGGGGCTACACACGGAGCGATCATGCTGATATTCTAAGCAATCTAGTCAGATTGCTTAGAATATCGCTCCGTGAGTACCCCCCTTTAACACTCCACTCACGATAGCATATGGTACACTACAGTGGAAATATTTAGCAGTTTTGCAGTTACTGGTACTTTTTGTGCAGACGTTACCAGCACAAGCATACAAGTGTCGCCCCCAAACAAGTACCACCTCTAGGCCCATGCCTCACATGCCTAATGGGAAATTCGACACTGCCATTCACAGGTGAAGTGCAAAAAACAGGGTGGTATGTGAGCATTAAAGCATTAAGCAATAAGGAACAACGTGAGGCTAGCGGGCAGGGAGCTTGGACACCTGAAGAATTAATGGGCAAAACTCCCACAAACGCAAAAAAACTGTTTCCACTTATCAGTGGTGCAGTGCCAGTCAGCCAGATATGGTATATTGCAATGGTTTGGTACATTTTGTCCACATTCATCTAAGCCCATTGTCTCCCCAGCGGGTGCATCTAAGCCCATCGTGTGCGATACTGTCAGCCCAGCGGGCACATTTAAGCCTGTTGTGTGCGATACTGTCTGCCCAGCGGGTGCATCTAAGCCTGTTGTGTGCGATACTGTCTGCCCAGCGGGCACATTTAAGCCTGTTGTGTGCGATACTGTCTGCCCAGCGGGTGCATCTAAGCCTGTTGTGTGCGATACTGTCAGCCCAGCGGGCACATCTAAGCCTGTTGTGTGCGATACTGTCAGCCCAGCGGGCACATCTAAGCCCATCGTGTGCGATACTGTCAGCCCAGCGGGCACATCTAAGCCTGTTGTGTGCGATACTGTCAGCCCAGCGGGCACATCTAAGCCTGTTGTGTGCAATACTGTCAGCCCAGCGGGCACATCTAAGCCTGTTGTGTGCAATATTGTCTGCCCAGCGGGCACATCTAAGCCTGTTGTGTGCGATACTGTCAGCCCAGCGGGCACATCTAAGCCTGTTGTGTGCAATACTGTCAGCCCAGCGGGCACATCTAAGCCTGTTGTGTGCGATACTGTCAGCCCAGCGGGCACATCTAAGCCTGTTGTGTGCGATACTGTCAGCCCAGCGGGCACATTCTAAGCCCATCGTGTGCGATACTGTCAGCCCAGCGGGCACATCTAAGCCTGTTGTGTGCGATACTGTCAGCCCAGCGGGCACATCTAATCCTGTTGTGTGCGATACTGTCTGCCCAGCGGGCACATCTAAGCCTGTTGTGTGCGATACTGTCAGCCCAGCGGGCACATCAAATCCTGTTGTGTGCGATACTGTCTGCCCAGTGGGCACATCTAATCCTGTTGTGTGCGATACTGTCTGCCCAGCGGGCACATCTAAGCCTGTTGTGTGCGATACTGTCAGCCCAGCGGGCACATCTAAGCCCATCGTGTGCGATACTGTCAGCCCAGCGGGCACATCTAAGCCTGTTGTGTGCGATACTGTCAGCCCAGCGGGCACATCTAAGCCTGTTGTGTGCAATACTGTCAGCCCAGCGGGCACATCTAAGCCTGTTGTGTGCAATATTGTCTGCCCAGCGGGCACATCTAAGCCTGTTGTGTGCGATACTGTCAGCCCAGCGGGCACATCTAAGCCTGTTGTGTGCAATACTGTCAGCCCAGCGGGCACATCTAAGCCTGTTGTGTGCGATACTGTCAGCCCAGCGGGCACATCTAAGCCTGTTGTGTGCGATACTGTCAGCCCAGCGGGCACATTCTAAGCCCATCGTGTGCGATACTGTCAGCCCAGCGGGCACATCTAAGCCTGTTGTGTGCGATACTGTCAGCCCAGCGGGCACATCTAAGCCCATCGTGTGCGATACTGTCAGCCCAGCGGGCACATCTAAGCCTGTTGTGTGCAATACTGTCAGCCCAGCGGGCACATCTAATCCTGTTGTGTGCGATACTGTCTGCCCAGTGGGCACATCTAATCCTGTTGTGTGCGATACTGTCTGCCCAGCGGGTGCATCTAAGCCCATCATGTGTGATATTGTCTGCCTAGCTAGTGCATCTAAGCCCATTGTGTGCAATTATTATTATTATCCTTTATTTATATGGCGCCACAAGGGTTCCGCAGCGCCCAATTACAGAGTACATGAATAATCAAACAGGAAAACAGCAACTTACAGTTGATGACAGTATACTTTCTGAGCCAGCGGAACATCTCAGCCCATCGTGTGCGATACTGTCTGCCTAGCGGGCACATCTAAGCCCATCGTGTCCGATACGGTCTGCCTAGCTAGTGCATCTAAGCCCATTGTGTGCAATACTTTCTGAGCCAGCGGAACATCTAAGCCCATCGTGTGCGATACTGTCTGCCTAGCGGGCACATCTAAGCCCAACGTGTGCGATACTGTCTGCCCAGCGGAACACTTAAGCCCATCGTGTGCGATACTGTTTGCCTAGTGGGCACATCTCAGCCCATCGTGTGCGATACTGTCTGCCCAGCGGGAACATCTAAGCCTGACATGTGCGATACTGTCTCTGTGGACTCTGAAGTGTGCCGGTACCCATCATGTCGTGTTTCATCAATTTCCATTTAGCTTTCTTTAGTACATTGTAAATACTTCTCTCAGATATCCGGTCTCTAGGTCGACAGTAACTAGGTCGACAATGTCTAGGTCAACCACTATTGGTCAACAGTTACTAGATCAACAGGGTTTCTAGGTCAACAGGGTCTCTAGATCGAAATGTTCTAGGTCGACAGGTCAAAAGGTCGAGATGAGTTTTTCTCAATTTTTTTCTTTTTTTTAACTTTTTCATACTTAACGATCCACGCAGACTACAATTGGGAATAGTAACCTGTGCCGAGTGCAGTGGTAGCGAAGCGAGGCACCTTGCCCGAGGCATGGCGAGCGAAGCGAGCCATGCGAGGGGACACTGTGCACTAATTTGGGTTCCCGGTCACTGTACGGAGAAAATGGCAATTTAAAAAAAAACCTCATGTCGACCTTTTGACGTGTCGACCTAGAAACCCTGTCGACCTAGTTACTGTTGACCAATAATGGTCGACCTAGACACTGTCGACCTTCCATACCACACCCCTTCTCTCAGACAGGTATCAACTTATAAGAATGGGGATACGGTCATTAGGTAGACCACACTTAGGTCGACAGTCATTAGGTCGACCACTATTGGTCGACATGCATTAGGTTGACATGGTCACTAGGTTGACATGGTCATTAGGTCGGCATGAACAAGGTCGACATGGAAAAAGGTTGACATGAGTTTTTCACTTTTTTTCTTCCTTTTTTGAACTTTTTCATACTTTACGATCCACGTGGACTACAACTGGGAATGGTAACCTGTGCCGAGCGCAGCGATGCACCTTTCCCGAAGCATGGCAAGCGAAGCGAGCTATGCGAGGGGACACAGTGCACTAACTGGGGTTCCCTGTCACTTTACGAAGAAAACAACACCAAAAACAGTAAAAAAACAACAAACTCATGTCGACCTTTTTCCATGTCGACCTTGTCCACATCGACCTAATGACCATGTCGACCTAGTGACCATGTCGATCTAATGCATGTCGACCAATAGTGTTCGACTCCCTTTTCACATGTAAAAAATAAAATAGAAAGTGTATTCAAGAAATAGGGACATTTTCAAGGAGAGCAATTTCCATGGATAACTTTTTAGAATCAGGGTCTGTCCCTGGAAAGAAGACAAAGAACTGCCACCTTTATTAGGACACACCCCAAGTAGAAATAAACTCTTCTTATTGCATTCTGATAATGACTCCCTCTGACTCACACTCAGCCAAATGGATAACTTGATCTTGGGCTTGAGGAGATATTTACACTTAAAATAAAAGTCTAGAAGAGATTAGAAACCTGTCAGCAGTATTAAAAATAAAGCAACACTGCATCTAATTCGTGCTGTTAATGATCCAATTTGTAATAATATTAATAATATGTGGTCAGAGTTCAGGGCCTTGCCAACAAGGCCACTCCTGTGATATCATTCGAAGCACGTAACAGACAGCGCTGCTATGAAAGCTGAAGACCCTATGGGGGTAATTCCAAGTTGATCGCAGCAGGATTTTTTTTTAGCAATTGGGCAAAACCATGTGCACTGCAGGGGAGGCAGATATAACATGTGCAGAAAGAGTTATATTTGGGTGGGTTATTTTATTTCTGTGCAGGGTAAATACTGGCTGCTTTATTTTTACACTGCAAATTAGATTGCAGATTGAACACACCCCACCCAAATCTAACTCTCTCTGCACATGTTATATCTGCCTCCCCTGCAGTGTACATGGGGGTCATTCCGAGTTGTTCGCTCGCAAGCTGCTTTTAGCAGCTTTGCACACGCTAAGCCGCCGCCTACTGGGAGTGAATCTTAGCTTATCAAAATTGCGAACGAAAGATTCGCAATATTGCGAAAAGACTTCTCTGTGCAGTTTCTGAGTAGCTCGAGACTTACTCTGCCAGTGCGATCAGTTCAGTGCTTGTCGTTCCTGGTTTGACGTCACAAACACACCCAGCGTTCGCCCAGACACTCCTCCGTTTCTCCAGCCACTCCCGCGTTTTTCCCAGAAACGGTAGCGTTTTTTCACACACTCCCATAAAACGGCCAGTTTCCGCCCAGAAACACCCACTTCCTGTCAATCACATTACGATCACCAGAACGAAGAAAAAACCTCGTAATGCCGTGAGTAAAATACCTACCTGCATAGCAAATTTACTTGGCGCAGTCGCACTGCGGACATTGCGCATGCGCATTAGCGACTAATCGCTCCCTTGCGAGAAAAAAATAATGAGCGAACAACTCGGAATGACCCCCATGGTTTTGCCCAATTGCTAACAAAAATCCTGCTGCTATCAACTTGGAATTACCCCCTATATCCCTGTCATTACTGTATCTCACAGGTTCTCAAACTCGGTCCTCAGGACCCCACACAGTGCATGTTTTGCAGGTCTCCTCACAGAATCACAAGTGAAATAATTAGCTCCACCTGTAGACCTTTTAAAATGTGTCAGTGAGTAATTAATACACCTGTGCACCTGCTGGGTTACCTGCAAAACATGCACTGTGTGGGGTCCTGAGGACCGAGTTTGAGAACCTCTGCTGTATCTCATTCTCAATACAGCTCAACGCCATCTAGTGTTCAATGCAGGTACACTACACCTTTCAAACTTTATAGTAATGATTAGACCCCAGATTTTTAGGATCTAAAAAACAAAGATTGTATAGTTTTTAAAAATGTCAGTTTAGGAATTTATACATTGTATGAAAATAAAACAAAACGTTGCAACATATTACTATGTTTGAAACACAGGGCCTAATTCTGAGTTGATCGCAGCATTAAGTTTGTTAGCAATTGGGCAAAACCATGTGCACTGCAGGGGAGGCAGATATAACATGTGCAGAGAGAGTTTAATTTGGGTGCGTTATTTTGTTTCTGTGCAGGGTAAATACTGGCTGCTTTATTTTTACACTGCAATTTAGATTTCAGTTTAAATACACCCCACCCAAATCTAACTCTCTCTGCACGTTTTATATTTGCCCCCCCTGCAGTGCACATGGTTTTGCCCAATTGCTAACAAACTTGCTGCTGCAATCAACTCAGAATTAGGCCCACAGTGACTTTATTCCAGATGTTTCCTGCTACTCCCTTGCAGCGTTTGCTCCCCTGAAGCATACGCTGTGCCGTGGAGGCTGCAAACCATTCATAGCCACAGCTTTCCCATTTAAGCGAAATGTTCAAAGGTGCGAGCGTACACACGCAATCTCAGGAGCCGGCAGTCGCGCTGTGTATGCTACACAGCACAGCTGTAACAGGACACATCTCAGGGGCAAACGCACATAGCATACACACACTGCATATGCATGCAAACACTCACAAATACACAGCATGTGCACGCAAGCACACAAATACACACAGCATACACACACACACACACACACACACACACACACACACACTAACAGCATACACACACATATACAAAGAAACACATACAGCTTATACACACACAAACAGCATACACACAGAAACACACATACAGCATATACACACAAGCATACACACACACAAACAGCATACACACATATAATACACAGAAACACACACAGCGTATATACACATACACACACACTAAGCATATACACACACAAACAGCATACACACACATATCATGCACAGAAAGTCAAAAACACACACACACACACACAGCATATACACACACAAACAGCATACACACATATCATACACAAACACACACACACACACACACACACACACACACACACATCATATACACAAACACACATAGGGGGGGGGGGTTCGGACCCCCCCCCCCCCCCCCCTGGGTGCGAGTGTGCACCTGTATATATGGATTACATATGAAAACTACTCATCCACACATTTCCACAGTAATTTTCTATAGTTTCTACTCTGGGGCATTTTAAGAGAGGAGGGGACCCGTGTGCAGCCTTCATCATGGGCCCCCTCCTCTCCGGCAGCAAGTAGACTCTGGGATAATGCCAGAGTCTACTGTGCATGCGCAGGTCTCCTGAACATGGCGCCCGCGCCTTGTTCCCGGGGACATCTCCAGTGCACATGCACAAATCACTCAGAAATAGAAACGCCTATGTTTCTAAATAACAGAATTAGGTCTTTTTAGGTTCTACCAGTTAAAATTGGTAGGTACTAACACCCAAATCAGGTCATTTTAGGGGGTGTAGTATGGTATGCTGGCGGCTGGGATCCCGACCACCGGCATACCGGCAGCTGGGCGAGTGCAAATGAGCCCCTTGCGGGCTCACTGCGATTGCCACGCTGCAGGCATGGTGGCACGCTACAGGCGCCACGCTATTTATTCTCCCTCCAGGGGGGTTGTGGACCCCCAAGATGGAGAATAGTTGTCAGTATGCTGGCTGTCGGGATGCCGGGTTTCGGGATTCTGGCGCCGGTATACTGAGCGCCGGGATCCCAACAGCCGGCATACTGAATACCACCCATTTTAGGTCCTGTTAAAATGAAGTATGTTATTCCCTGGTATATAAGACATAAAAGGAAACTGAACTAAGTGTAATGGGAAAGGATTGGAATAGGGTTGGAACCTAAGAATCCTGAGCTGATAAAGTAACTAACTAGAAAGTAGAGGTATATATAATACTTTACAACGAGGAGTACTAATTCATTGTAAAAACATATACTGTATATCAACCACAATATGCATAAAAAGTCACAATTCAAATTTATTCACAAATACTGCTCATTAAAATATGATCACAATAAAATTGACCGTATATAAGCATCTATTGATTAATGGCCCTTTTTGAGTAACACAAAGCAATCAATCTTAAAAGCATCCGAGAGCCATGATCCAGCCCAGTGCTTTAGTCCTGCACATACACATACAGCCTGCTTATGTTTTGTAGTGCATTCATTAAAATTGTTCTCAGTATCAGATAAAAATCTTTGTTAGTGGCCATCTCTATGTATGGGACTGGGATAGGGCAACTGCTTCTCACATAGGGGAAAGAGCAAACACCCAGTTAAGGTGTGTACACATGGTGAGATCCTTGCTATGCCCAATTTTCACTATGCGATCTCCCTTGAACTCCCCCAGAGCCCAGAACAGTGGCGTAACTACTGCCCCCGCAGCCTTCGCGGTGGCTTGGAGGCGCAGGGCTGCGGGGGCGCCGCCACTGATTTAGCACAGATTGACATGCGGACGAGCCGTCCGCATGTCAATCTGCTGTTTC